>NW_007743557.1:0-17353 GCF_000696425.1 Galeopterus variegatus | reverse complement strand
GTGAAATGGTGCCTCACTGAGGCTGGGTTCAGTTCAAGAACCCCAAGAGCCCCATGTTTGATAAATTTCCTCAAGTGAAAACCCATGAAATGTTAGTTTGAATTCTACAAGGAATGAGGCATGCCTCAACCACAAAGGCAGAGTGGTGTAGCTCCTCGTAAGCTGTTTCCTGTGGAGACCTCCAGGGCAGGGTCTCCCAAGGTCTGTAGGGACAAGTGGCTGGGAACCTGCCTGGAGACCACCAGCCTCCACCCCACCCAGCACCAACACCGTCTGTCATTGGTGATGAAACCAACACTTAGATCTGAATCACAGAATATGGGGTGTAGATTATCGGTCTTATTAAATGTTTTAAATAACAAAAATGAAAATCTGAACCCTTTTCCATGGAAAACTCCCCTGCCTTCTAGAATTGCTTCATTACTCATTGACCAATGTGGCCACACTGTCCACTGAAATCTTAGTTTTCTGACCTCATTAGGGTGAGTGCTGGCTGACGTCTACATTTCTAAAATACCCACCCTGAACTTTCAGAATAAAAGAGTGAGACTCATACTCACCTGCTCCCGAGAACTCACACACACAGGTAGGACTTTCGCTCTGATCTGGGTAAGTGAATTGCCCCTTGACTGGTGTCTACTGTACACCCCCCTGCTTGTCCCCATGTCCCCCACCCCCATTTTTAGGTTCAGGTTTGACCTATTTATCTTATTTTCATTTGTGGTACACTTACTCAAGTTTGTTTTGGAAAGGTGTAATTGAATTATCGATGATCACAAATCTTGAGATAAACATTAATTTAAATAGAACCAGATTTAGGACCATGCAAAGCCCATCTCACTGCTTCCAGAAAGTTTCCATAGATGGGTAAACCAGCCCGTGCCAGTGACCAGGGCAGCAAACGCTTCTCTACATCGCAATACGTTCTACCTGGAGCTGGCACCCATGGGGCCCAGTTCTCCACTGTACAGCCCACAGCGTACATCCAGCTCTCGGCTCCCTACGGCAGCCTCCATGACGTGTGCAGGCCTCACCCAATCAGTCGAAGCCTTGTAAAAAAAGACTGAGGTCCCCAAAGGGGAAGGACGTTTGCCTCCAGACTGCACTTCAACTCAAGCTGCAACAGACATCCTCTCCTCCCCGGGTCTGCAGCCTGCCGGCCTGCCCTGCAGATTTCGCAGTTGCCCGCCTCCACAATCACATGAGCCAATTCCTTAAAGTAAATCTCTGTCTATATGTGCATACATCCTGCTGGTTCTGCTTCTCTGGAGAACACTGGCACACGGTTTCCAGGCACTTTACCCTCTTGCTGCTCTCCTGACACCACAACTGCACTGAATCCTCCCTCGGAAGAACTATCTACTTAGTCCTCTTTTGCACACCATATCCTATGGGGCAACTGCCCTACAGCCTCATTAGGGCAAAGACCTTCTTGACGTAGGAGTCGAATCTATTGTAGACAAAAAGCCCCACACAGGTGCATTTAGCCTCACTGTTCAACATAGCTTCTGGCACAGAGGATGTTTGATTCAGAGAGGGAAAACTCCCCATATTTGTTCTTTCTACACCTGCAGCATGGTGATAAAAGCAAAGGTGTGGTGAGCAAACTGCCTACTAGTCAGCTAACTAAACTTTGGTAGTTACTGACTCCACGTGACTCAAATTTTCCCTATAGTTGGATGTGGGAAATGTCAATAAGGGGTGTGACTTTTCTTACCGTCAACACCTTCATTAGGAGGAGTGACAAGTGGCGCTTCACTGCAAGTGGCAGTGGCAGTGGAGGGCGGGCACTGTGGCATGCTGTCCTCTCCCAGAGGCCCCCTTGAGGGTTTCCTCAGGCCCTGGCCAGAACCACCACATTCTTACTGAGTAACACTGCAGTCTCCTGTGTGCTGCTCGCTGGAAAGAATAGAGCTAAACCTGCGTCCTCGCCTGCAACTGCAGCAGCCACGAAGGCATGCACGTTTTAAGATCGACCCTCCCCAAGGCTTCGTATTACTTTTCCTATCCTTACTTTCCTTTAGGCCTGATGTCAAATCTCTTCCATCTAGAAATCTTATTGCTCATTCCATACTTTTGTGAGCTGTCTTAAACCTTTCAGATGCAACTCGAAGTAACAAACCAACCAGCCATCAGCATTTCTAACATTAGAAATTAGATCCTTACTGGATCTAATCATGCTGAATTCATTCCTCATTTGGTTCAGAACTTAGACTCAGAATGAATCAAGATGAAGGGATGATATATCTGCCTGGTATTTCCTTACTGAGGGAGAAAATCAACACGTTTCTAAAATGCCTATCATTCCCCTCAAAATTGAATTGTTAAAAACATAAACAATATCCAAACTCGTATTCTGCCTCTCCGTATGGGAAATATGAGCATATTGTCAGATCCAAGTTGCCATGTCTGGCCGTAAATGTGATTCCTACTTATGTTGTGTCTATGTTAAGCGTGTGTGAAATCAGAACATCCAGGAAAGTCATTTTGTCCCAACTCATAAAGCCTGGATTACTGTCTTGTTTGTTTTTAAGTGTCAGGAGATTTTAAGTGTAATTTTATGTGTAATTTTCCACATTACAAAACAGAAACCACAAGTTTATGTTGGTTCTAATTAGCGTCAGACATTCCCAGGCCTTGCAATTTGGAAACATATTTCTGGTGATGTAAAAGAATTTTTTAACATAAAATTATCACAGCATTTGGAGAAACAACTCCAAAATTACTTGCTACCTTGCTTCTGTTTTCTAAACAGTTTCAGAGTCCTTGCATTTTTCTTGAGGAGGCTGACTAAATCATTGATTCAAATTTTTTACCCTTAGGTTTGCCCTTATAATGTTTGATACTAATATGTGACTCTCAGTTTCCTGTATTTCTCTACTGTATTACCAGGGCAGTTAGGACTCATCAGGAGTATATGAAAGTCTACTTTCACCTTCACAATCATGATGTCCTCAATAAAGTTTGTATGAAACCCCGGAATGAATGTTTCAATACCTTCCTCCCCCTTCTCACTTCCAGGGCAATTGGCCATTTTACTGTTATTTTGGAGAAAAACACCCAAGTGGGTTTCCATAAGTTTCCCTATTATTTGGTGGCAGAAAGCACATAGTCTTACCATGGAGTGAGCTGAAATATGAGCGGGGCTCATGAACAGATTAGTGCTGACCTAGCCTAATGCATGACCTACCAGTGCTGAATCCTCACCAGACAGCTACTAACTCCTGCTTATGGAGGGGCACAAACTCAATGTTACAGAAGACCTGCTCTTCTACCAGTAGGAGCCTGATGCTATGAAGCAGTGGCAAATTCCAGCAAAACTGGTGATTTGAACTAAGAAATCAAAATTTGTTTATTTTTCTTAGTTTGCTCTTTGCCTTGCCAGTAAAGCTCCATTAACAACCCATTCTCAAGAAACTGTTGGTCCAGGCACAGTTGAGTCAAGATCATAAGACCTTTCTTTCTGCCCTGTTCCTTAAGATAATATCTCTGATGTTAGTGTCATGAGTTGTTTGTCTAAGATGTTTCTCAGGACCCTTGCAGTCAAATGGATCTGAACTCACTGCACCCACACACTTCTCTTCTGAGCTTGGGTGGGTATCTGATAGGTGACCTTTTGATGTCAGAGGGCCAAAAAGTCCACCTCCGGATCATGCTAACACAGCCATTTTTTGAATATGTGACCCATGCAGAAGTATGCAGACACCATGAGCCTGTACAGATTGCTGAAGAACTTCCTCAACCCCCTTATCCAATCACTGCCTTACATGATCCTCACTCCCCAACCCACTCCCCCATACCTGTCTCTAGCTCCCCGCTATCAAGGAGGTGGATTTAAGATTATTCTCCCATCTTCTCACTTGGCTTCCTCATGAATAAACCTTTTTCTCTGCTGCAAAGACTGATGTCTTGGCATACTGACTTGCTCTACATCAGACAATGGACCCTGTTCAGCTATACTTGGCCCCAGCTTTGCACCTAAGTAGCAGGGCAACTTGGAGCAGGTCATATCTCATTTACCTTAATGTATTTGATGCAGTGATGACTTTTTATGAAATCAAAGACAACATTCTCTGATGCCTAGAAGAGCTAACATTGTTGTTAGGCAGTGAAGTGGGAAGATGTTGAGCTCTGAAAGGACATTTCCCTACCCTCTGGGCAAAAGGGATGGCCACCTGCCAGTTCAAGCCCATCACTGCCCAGCAGATGCACCTGTCAGCCTCCTACAGCGCCCTCAGTGAGCCAAAGACATGGCCAGCCAGTCCACAGCCTGGACAGAAGCTTATCTCAGAGCCAGGAGCCCATGCCACTGTGGCCTCGATGGCTCAGTCAGCCACCTAAGTACTGTCCTACTCAATGCCAGGCAGTGGTTTCATTGGGTTCTAGAGGATAACCCAGGAAAGGTTCTAGCATCAGGGCCTAGACTTCTGCCTCTGTTTCAGAAGAATCTCCCAGACCAGAGAGTGAGAGCTGCTCAAAGAAACACCATTGGGTCAACAAGGCTGCTGCCTGCTGAATGACACAGTTCCTAAGTACTCTTCTGTTGAGATGCCTGCTATCATGAAATAATAAAAATATTAACAGCATATGTGAGCTAGAACTTCCTCTAGATATCTGAGGGTCAATTTTAACTCAAAATTAAGTTTCCATCTGGAGTTTCTGAGCTCCCTGTGTCATTGGGCTTCCCAGTAGGAGATAGCTCATTGCTGGGTGGGGTGGAGAACAATGTTGCCAGGTTGGTCTGTTCGTTGCCAGTTCCTAGCCCAGTTCCAGATACAGATGCTTTTTGACTTACAATGGGGTTACATGCTGATAAACTCACTGTAAGTTGAAATATCATTAGCCAAAAATACATTTAATATACTAACCTACTAAACATCATAGCTTAGCCTAGCCTACCTTAAACGTGCTCAGAGCACTTACATTAGCCTACAGTTGGGCAAAATCATCTAACACAAAGCCCACTGTATGATAAAGCATTGAGTATCTCATGTGATTAACTGAACACTGCACTGAGAGTGACACACAGAATGTCTGTGTGGTGCTCTAAGTACAGTCTCTACTGAACGTATATTGCTTTCACACCATCGTAAAGTCAAAAAATTGTTAAGTCGAAGCATCTTAAGTCAGGGACCATCTGTATATGGCAAATGCTTTAAAGTGTTGGTGAATGAATAAATGAACGAGAATGATAACTTCCATTGACCTCTACATGCAAAAATGATTGCCATGGGAGAGAAGACCTGAGCAAGCCTAGTCTATGTGAGAAGACATCCAGCCACGCAGACCATGGATTTAGGCTTTATAGCTTTCTCCACCAAATGCTCTGGACTAAAAAGGAAAAAAAATGTAAGCTGCTCTGTAACTGTATAACATTATACACTCATAAGTGGTGATCTGGCTTATAGAGAGGAAAACGGTGGTGGAAGAATGTTGCATGTCTCTGAACAGCAGCCTGTCCATGTGAGAATTCTCTAGGGAGGCAGGAAGATTGTTTTGATATTTTATAACTGACCTACAAGGCAGAGGATACAAATCCATCTCCAAGTTTTCAGATGCTACTGAGTTATTGTCGGGGGTAAAATGCCCAATGGTGAGGATAACCACAGCAGAACTGAGAGTGAGACTTGCAAAAAAAAAACATAGTAGGTGACACTTCAGTGTGTACACATTTAGGCTGACATTGTTATTCACCAAGTGAATGGTTCCAAGCTCTTCTTTTGCAACCCAGGAAAGGGACTGTGAGGAATACTTTCAGGATATCTCTAGAAGACCCTAATGCTTCTAGAGATGGGTGGATGGATGCAGCCACCCATCAGGATGGAACCTGATACTGAATAGATGATCTGTGTACCCCCATGTTGCCACCCACATCTGGATGCTGAGCAAAAGTCTAGGGGCCACATAGTGTGGACAGGCACATGCAGCTGGAACAGTACAGATATGGAGGATAAGAATGAAGGGGGTATGAGAAGACAAACACACTAGGACTTCAGTATCATAAATCTTCTTTGTATCGTCTTCAATTCCTCTCTGTGTCAGCCCGCCCAATTCCCATAAGTTTGCCCACATCGAATGGTTGCCAACTGCATTCCTCTTCTTTACCACTGCTGTGCTTAAAGGCTGGCCCTCATCACTTCTTTTCTGGACAATTGCACTAGTTGCTTCCTGGTTTAATCCATCACCCTTGTGCTTTGGATTTTATTTAGGGCACATGTCACTTTCCTATGTAAAAAATGTAAATGGCCCCATGATTTTTACAGAAAACTACAAATGCATTTGCAGGTGTATTAATAGTCAGTATCCTCCAGAGCAACAAAACCAACAGGATGGATATACACACATACCACCACCACATATATACATTTGTATAAGGAGAATTTATAGGGAATTGGCCCATGATTATGGAGACCGAGAAATCCCAAGACGTGCAGTTGGCAACCCAGGAAAGCTGATGGGGAAGCACCAGCCTGAGTCCAAAGGCCTGATAATCAGGAAGTGGTATAAGTTCCATTCCAAAAGCAGGCAGGCTTGAGACCCAAGAAGAACCAATGTTTCAGTTCACATCTGAAGGCAGGAAAAGACCAATGTCCCAGCTCAAGCAGTCAGGCAGGAGCTCCCTCTTACTTTCAGGAAGGTCAGACTTTCTGCTATTTCAGGTCCTCAACTGATTAGAGGAGAGCCACCCACATGAGGGGGGACAATCTGCTTTGGTCAGCATACCTATCCAGATATTAATAGCATCTGGGCATCTGGGCACCCCAGGACCCAGTCAAGTTGACACATAAAATTAACCATCACAGCAAGGTTTATAAGACCTTTTATAATTTGCCCCAAACTAACTCTCTTCCACAGGACTGGATACAAAACTCACAGAGCCCATTATAAATTAAAATGCAAGGTTCTTTGTTAAAAAATTGTTAGGTATTTCAACGTGGGGAGAGCAGAGCATTAAGCCAAGTGTGGAGCCTTTCCAAACACAGATCGCTCGCCCTTGAAGTAGCCTTTCCTTCGGTTTTCCAAATTCATTGCTCCAACTATGACACAAGCTTTGCTGGCATCAAACACACCTTCTTTTCCACACTTCCACATTTGTTCTGCAGCGTTCTCAGCCCCATCTGCCCTGCCTCAGCCCCGCCGGGCTCAGTGGTCACTTTCTCTGGGAGGCTGTAAGCATCCCCTCTTCTGCACACCAGGAGTCTATGAGGACTTCATTCCTCACTCAAATATAATGTTGTACTCCCTTGGTCCTGGCAGTTCCCACACGGGCCTCTTCACAAATTTGTCTCCCCACTGGATTGTAACTTGGTCCTGGCAGTTCCCACACGGGCCTCTTCACAAATTTGTCTCCCCACTGGATTGTAAACTTAGTGGGTACAGGGACCACGTGTCATCCATTTGGGTATCCTAGGATCTAATGAAGTGTTAGCCTACGTTGGTGTTCAGTAGTGCATACTGCTCTCATAAACAATGAACATACAATTTCACAGGAAACAATTAGAATGGTTAGCAGGGATGGAGTGCTTTGTTGTGTGCTGGGTCCTGCTCACTCAAGGTATCGTCCGCACAGTGATGCATACATTCCTCTTCATAGCCCGCCATGGCCAGTCCACCAGTGCCTCCCCCACGCTGCACACACTTCCATTTCTCCTGGCTGGGCCGAGGCTGAGGCGTGTACTTTATACCTTTCCCTCTGCCTCCCATGGGTGAGCTCCAGTTACTCAGCAGCAGTGGATTAGTAAAGAGGCTTTTCTGGCTACCTTCCACATTCCTATCACTGCCCCACATTTCTGCCAGCATTCAATCCCTCCCAAAATAAAGCCACTCACTCTGAGATCTCTGTTCCAGGGTCTGTTTCCGGGGGAGCCAAACTAAGACAATTAACATTAGAGTAAAGGAAACTTGAAACACAGAGAACCTAATTAATCTTCCCATGAGGTGGAGTCCCTGCTGTGGATTGATGTCCCCCCAAATCTTAGTCCCCACTGTGACAGTGTAATGAGGGGGGAAAATCCTTTTATGGCCATTGAAAGGTGGGGCCTTGAAAAAGTAATTGGATTGTGAGGATCCTGCCATGGTGAATGGTTTAATGGTGGTCGTTGACATGGTTTTGAGGGCTTTAAAAGGAGAGTGCATGAGGAGGGTGCTCTCTCTCTCTCTTTGTTTTGCCACATTCGCCATGTGGTACCATGAGTCACTATAGTCACCACCAGGACAAGACTCTCACCATGCACTGCTGTAGAATCACCTCACCAGATGTGTTCCCTGGACTGTGGACTTCCCAGCCTCTGAAACTGTAAGCAATAAAATTATTTTTCTTACAAATTATCCAGTTCTGGGTATTTTGTTATAAGCAACAGAAAGGGACTAGTACAGTTAGTGATGAAGAAATGAATACATGATTAATAAATAGAAAGGTAGATGATACAGAGATATGATCCAAGTCTAGAAATTTCCAACAGAAAAGTAAATTTAGATTTGTTTTCTATATTTCTGAAAATACATGGCTATGTATTATCCCATATATGAGTCTAAAAGATATAACTTATAAAAAAGGACATGTGGTATTAAGTAACAGATGAGATTTTCTAAAGAGGTAATTCAGGATGAAAGAAATAATTAAGTTCAAAAATGGTTCCAATACATTTATGAAATAGCTTACCCCAAACAAATTATTAGAGGAAGCCAGTTATAGCAGGAATAGACCTCCCATTCATCAAAATTATTGCCATGAAAAACCCCCAAGTGTACTGGTGATGGCCGGGATGCTGGACTGGCTCCACCATGATCTCAGTACACATGGTGCTTCTGATCTTCCTAAAGTATGAATGGCTTCCACAAAAAAAGAAAGATCAGCTACATTGAAAAGGGACAGGATGTAAAAATAGCAGATGTTCGACAACAAGAAAGGTGATATGTCACTGAAGTTTTCCAGGGCATTCTCACCTCTTTGCTGTGGTGACAGTATTCTGGTACCCTCAGCAAAAGTATTTCTATTGATAAATAACAGAGGGTGGAACCCATTACTATACCTAAAGCTCTAAAAACCACACAGCTTCTAACAGAAGGCAAGATAGATGTTGACAACTCCAAAACATTCAGACAGTCATTCTTTGTGGCATTAGCAATTAATTTGTTAATAGTTGAGTAGCTCAGAAAAACATACCCCAGATGGAAGGATTCTCATAAAGCTAAGATAGCATGTCAGCATTGTTGCCCTCTATTGCAGTGTCCCAGGAGAAGTGCTGAAATAGCCAGAGCAGCAGCAACATCCGTGTGCTAACGCAGTTATGCTGCTGGACCACAGATCAGCCTGGCCCAGGACACCATCAAGAAGACACTGCAAATCTCCAGCTCGCACAAAGTCAGGCTTCAGAAAGAACAGGTTTAATAAAAGCACTGTCCACGACATTATACTTCTCCAGTAAATGCAAGTTCATTTGCCAGTAGTGGCAGCATCGGGGAAAGTGCTGAGGTGGGACCATCAACCTCAGCAAAAGAGACAAAGTTGATGACCATGAAGCTCTCCACCAGCCCCTGGGTGCTGCTCAGCTCACCTAGGAGGTGCAGTCAGACTGCACACTGGCTCTGGGTTTGGGGGCATTTCCCCTAGCCATACCAGAGCTGAATGTGGGGAGATGAGTCTCCCCAGTGGGTGTCCCAGGGCCTTGGCCTGAGCCGGGTCATGCAAACATCTCCCCCTTCCATCCTTCGTTCTGAAGGCTCTCCACTCTGTGCTCAGATGGGTCTGGAGTGAACATTTCCTTATTGAGCTCTCTCTTTCAGACTAACTTCCATAATTTATTTTGAGGATATTTCACACAAAATCTATCAATGCCACCTTTGGAAAGAACAAGATTATAGATGTATATGTGAAATACAGAGTTCTGTGAAGATTTAAAAATTTCAATGCTTTATGAAATCATGAGTTCACTAACACAAATAACTAACTGCCTTTTTGTTTGTTATGTTTTGTTTTTTGATTTACAACACCTTATTAACGTGCTAGTTAACATTTACTAAAAACAAACTGGGTATATTAACTTTTTTTTTTTTTTTTTTTGGTGGCTGGCTGGTACAGGGATCTGAAAACTGAGCTAACTGGTCAGCTCTAGATACAAAATGTAATAGTCATGTGGCAAAATTACAAAAGATATAGGACGATATGTTTTTTTCTGCCTGCAAAAATCCAACTAATTTAGTCTAATGGAAGACACCAGCTGAAGACAAATGAGAACAGCTCAGAATACAGATAATGGAAGCATGCCAGTACATACTAAGGACACATTAGTTTCAATCACACATTGCGAGCTGACGCCTGTTCCCTCAGCCCTCTGGAAGCCCCTGTGCTGTAATGAGGCATCCCACGAGGGGATGATGTGGCATCTCTAGCAAAAATCAGGCCAAAAACATACTGCACATCTCTAAATCACTGCTTCAAAGAGCTGATTTTCTATCAAAAATATTTGATTTTATTTAATTGAAGATATCATGGTGGCCATTTGGGGATTTGTGCTACTTAATTTGTGACGATGTAAGCTCAAGACTCTTCTTTTGTTTTGTTTTCTTTTTTAAAAGAAATTTATTTGCTTTTCTTTATTTTTGGCCACAAACCAAGGCTTAATACGTTTAAAAAGATCACGATCGTAGAAAATATGTTCAATGACCATAAGAACAGATGGAAAATTAGAAAACTCACAAATGTGTGGAAATTAAATAACACTCTCTTAAATGAATAATGAGTAAAAAGAAAAATCACAAGGAAAGTAAAAAGTACTTTGAGATAAAAATCAAACCACAACATTTCAAAATTTATAGGATGCAGGGCTCATGCAGTGCTTAGAGGAAAATGTATACTTGTAAATACCTGTATCAAAAGTAAGAAAAATCTCAAATCAGTAATGTAAACTTCTACTTTAAGAAAATAGAAAAAGTAGAGCAAACTAAATCAAATGCAAATATAAGTAGGAAATAACAGAGACTACGACAGAAATATATGAAATAGCAAATTCAAAAACAATACAGAAAATGAATTTTGCAGCTTTTGTTTGTCTGGAAAATATACTATTTTTCCCTCATTTCTGAAGGATAGGCTTGCTGGGTATAGTATTCTTGACTGGCAGGTTTTTTTCTTTTACTGTTTTGAATATATGATCCCATTTTCTTCTGGCCTGTAGAGTTTTTGATGAGAAGTTTATTGTTAGTCTGATAGGGGCTCCCTTATGATGCTTTTCTCTTGCTTCTTTTAAGATTCTCTCTCTGTTTTTGAGCTTTGCCAGTTTGACTATAATGTGTTCATACTATACCCAGCAAGGCTATCCTTCAGAAATGAGGGAAAAATAGTGATAATGTGTCTTGGAGAGGATCTTTTGGGTTGAATCTGTTTGGGGATCTTTGAGCCTTCTGAATCTGAAGGCCCATGACCCTACACCTGGGAATTTTTCCATTATTATTTCATTAAATAATAATGGTTTACCATGCATTTTCCTTTCTCCTCCTCATCCAGAACATTCATGATTCAAATGTTTGTGCACTTAAGGTTGTCTGCTAGCTCTCTTAGATTTTCTTCATTTTTTAGAATTCTTTTTTCCTTTTTTCTGTCTGCCTGGGTTATTTTGAGAAGACTATCTTCAAGATAAGGGAGCTTTCTTCTGCTTGGTCTAGCCTGTTGTTTAAGCTCTCAGTTGTGTTTTTTTATTCCATTGAGTGAATCTTTCAGTTCCATGAGTTCTGCTACATTCTATTTATTTTTAAGTTTATTTATTAATTAATGTTATTATTTTTTTACATTCTAAGATGCTGCAGAGAAGTTGGGGGAGGGGGAGAGGAAGGGGAAAGGATATATGGTGGGAGAAGGGGGGGGAGTGGTTGAGGCTCATGGCATCCCCTGTCATCCCTGCAGGGGACACCAGGGGTCTTCCAGCAGTGGCTTTGTCATTGCTGGGCTGCACTCAGATGTCATGGGGGTATGGCTGAAGCCCTTGGTCCCCCACTGCCCCATCTCAAGAGACCAGGGGGCTTCCACCGGTGGCTTAGTATTCACTGCTGGTCTGGTTGTAGCACTTGGCCCCCCACCACCCCAGCTTGGGACTCGGGATGTTTCCAGTGGCAGCTCAGTGGTTGTTGCTGGGCTGGTTGCAAGTGTTGGGGTGTGTGGCCGAGGCCTGAGGCCCCCACCACCACCCTGGCTCAGAAGACTGGGCACTTCCTGTGGTGGCTCTGTGGTCATCACTGGGCTGGTTGCGGATGTCAGGGTCATGGCTCAGGACCCGGGTCCTTCCCCCTCCCTGGCTTGGGAGCCCAAGGTCTTCCAATCCTTCTAGGTTTCATAGGTGTTCTTTGGCAATATGAGACCTTTACTAGTTAATATCAAACTTTGCCTCTATTCTGTGGGTATTTTGTTTTTTCTTTCTGTTCTGTGTTGGATTATTCACTGTTCCCACCACTTAAACTCTGCACTGGAACTAATTTTTTGTCCTTTTCTTACTTCTAAAATGAGGGAACTTCTTGTGGGGATGAGCACTTGAGCCCTGTAGTTGAGCTAAATTGCTGTTTTGCTGTTGATTCCCTGTAGAAGGCTTTTTTTGTGCAGCTCAGGTTTTAATTATTGACTATGTATGTACTTGGGTCTTGTGAGCTGTGGCACGCCTGGGTTGTGTGGAAACTCTGGCCTGGGCCTGAGACTCCCCAGCAAACTTCACCCCCTGCAGATCCACATTCCTGACCAGTCTCCTCTGAGTGGTCCTGCACTGACTGGGGGGCAGATCAGCTGTCCATGCTGCACCCCAATGTTCCCCAGTAGGTCCATCTCCCCCACCCCCTGCACTCCAAACACCTCCCATGGGACAGGCCATGCATAGGTCCCTTGTGGTGACTCACTGGCCTCTGAGTGGCTACCCCTCTCAGTTGTTGTGGTTCCTCACTCCTGTGTGTGTCCACAGGAACTCTGCCAGTGATCCCACTGGCCCAAGAGCCACCAAGGCCCTCTTCTCCCGTGCTGCCTCCAAGCAACCCCACACAAAGGGCACAGCTGCGGCTCCCACCAGATCCCACTCTGTGCCATCACCAGCTCCAGCCTTGAAGTGGCTAGGATTTGAAATGGTTGGAGCAATCCTTTCTTTCTCTCATGGTGGCTTCTCCTGCCTTCATGCACTCCATAGGTCTCTCCTCCTCTTCCCCTAAGCTCTAGTGGCCCCAGCTTGGCTGTTTTGGCTTTTTAATAGTTGTAAATTGGTTGACTTGTGGGAGAGAGTGATGGTGGGGACTGTGTATTCTGTCATCTTGACCAAAAGCTAAAACTCTACATTCATTTTTAAGGTATTAATCTCTTTGTAAATTTCCTCCTTGTATCCTGAATTTGTTTTTCTCATTTCATTATGTTATGTAACTGAGTCTTCTTGTATCTCGGTGAATTTCCTTAAGATTGTTGCTAGGAATTCCTTTTCAGTCATGTCAAGGGTTTCCTGCTCTATAGGGTCTGATATCTGAGAATGAATGTATTCTTTTGGTGGTGTCATATTTTCTTCGATTTTCATATTTCTAGTATCTCTGCATTGATGTCTGGTCATTAGATAGAGCAGTTGCTTCTTCAATTACTCTGGAGTGGGCTTTGAAGAGATGTCCTCTTCTTTTTTCAGTCTCTGCTGGTGACTCTCCTGGTGTCAGTGCAGTGGAGTGCCCAGCAGGCCACCTACATGGCAGCTGTGGCTGCTGCTGTGGCATCTGCCACTTTTGTAGCAGCTGTGGCTGTGGCAGTGGCTGTGGGGGGTCACCCATGTGGAAGTGGTGTTTTCAGCGTGCTCCTTGCATGCTTCCAGGAGGAGGGTGCTGCCCTTGGCTAATGCTTTAAGATCCTGGGTATGCTCTCTTGCCTGCTCTGGGCAGCAACTAACTGCTTATAGAAGAAATCTCCTATTTACAAAATGGGGAACATGCTAACAGGAAAAGTTTAAGTGCAATGCCCCAAATCAGAATTATGCGACGCATCCTGGCATCGTTTTTCTTCCCATCCTCCCCACTGTCTGCCTCCCCCATTCCCTCCCTTCTCTCTCTTCTACCTCCTTGTCCTCCCTTCCTTCTCCCTCTCATCTTCCTTATTCTCCCCTTCCCTCCCTCTCTCTCTACCTTCCTTCCTTTCCAATTGTTGCCCAGAATGATGAAAAATTATATAAAATAAAATATTTACAACCACCACATTTTGGTTTTTTGTTTTGTTTTTCATTTAATTAATAAAAGTCTGACTGGCAAGAGCAAAATGTGGCAGGTCTTGCATTTTTCATACAGATTTGCTTCTTCTGCCCTGTAGGATATCTGGTCCTGTTTAATTACACCTGCTGACTGAGAATTTTAATAAGTATTTCTGTGATGAATGTTCTCTTCACATCACTAGAGAATGTTTATTTGAAAAGAAGCCTTGCTTCAAGCCAAATAATAACCTAGAATAAACACGTATTATTTTCATTTTTAGTAGGTTACAAGCTACTGAATCTTAACAATAACATTCATCTTTTTAGAACATTCTTTTTGTGTCATATGGACAATCCATTACTAAGGAAGACACTCTGACTTTATGACATATCATCTTTAGCCAAAAAATAAAAGAAACTGCAATTGGAAATGAAATTTTTCTCTATTACAAAATGACAGCAAGACTGGTCATTTGAGTAGAAAGCTCAAAATCAGTAATTAATTTTCATAAACTAAAACAGTAACATGGCATCGTTTAAAGGTGAAGACAAATATATTCAATACATTTACCCCCTTGCAAATT
This sequence comes from Galeopterus variegatus, assembly GCF_000696425.1. Taxonomy (NCBI): domain Eukaryota; kingdom Metazoa; phylum Chordata; class Mammalia; order Dermoptera; family Cynocephalidae; genus Galeopterus; species Galeopterus variegatus. The sequence goes on along the minus strand of NW_007743557.1, from coordinate 2,583 downwards.
CTGGGTGTAGAGACATTCCTGTGCCAGGCACAAGGCACACATTACCTGGGAACACCAGCCACACTGTCAGCTGGACAGGCAGAATGAATGCGGGCCACCTGCACCACAAGGACAAGAGCTGCACCTAAACTTGTCCCCTGTGCACTAGCTCCGGGAAGCCACGCCAGCCCTTCCTGCTCCACTCTCAGCGGGTGCCTGTCTGATACCAGGCGATGGGCTGGCACCTCTGGGCATCTTCTCGTGGACTAAGCTTTCACGGTTCTGTGCCAATGCCAGCTAGGCTGTTGTTGTTTTCATTTTGTATTTCTTTGGAGGAGGGGCATGGAGAAGTCAGAGGAGTAGAAGACTCTTCCAACATGCTCTGAAGGAATCAATAAATTATGAGTGCTGTTAAGGTGTGTCACTGATACCATTTATAAAATTTCTGTGATCCATCTCCCAAGGTATTGCTTATTTCATCCCAGATTTTAAACGCTTGGTTAAATGCTGTGTTTCATGACCCAAATTCACGGCGACCGTTCCATGGGTCGGGACTTACAGCAGGCACTTTAGAGGAGCAGCTGAGAAATTCTGATGATATGTAAAACTAGCCAGGGATAGTGAACATTTTCATACTTAATGAACCCTAAAAAGGTTTACATAGCTAATTTAAACTGTCTAGCTAACCTATTACCTTAGGATCTGGCTAAGTTGTTGAGAAGACTTTAAAGCACAAACCTGTAACAAAACTTCAGTTTCCTCTTTATTATCAGGTTTATTTAAGTCCCATTTTCTTATGCAAGTTTTAAAGCAGGAATCACACTCCTGGAATCGTCTTTCTTTTAAAAAGTTCACAGAGATTTCAACTCATACTTGTTCTCACAACATTCCTACAGAATGAGGATTGGGTGGTGGAACCACAGGCCTCTTTATGGAGTAATACAGTGGTGTGTAATCGATAAGACTGAGCCATAACAGCCAGCGTCACAACCAACCAGGACACCCAGCTGGGGACGGTCTTGGTCTCCTCCACCTGGCTTCCTGTGATCTCCAGTGCAGGCTCACTGAGATGCCTCAAATGCTACTCCACACCCACCGGAAAGGGGAAAACCAAACACTCCATCTCAACGCTCTGCACAATTAACCCTACACTAGCAGCTCCAAACTATGCCTCAAGTACAGCATCAGCCACGTCCCACTGGATGCAGCTCTTACTTTTACCAACATGGAAAATGAGACGGTAAACTGAAATTATTATACAGAAGTGGCTACAAGGACTTGGGGACAAGTGAACTAGAGGAAAAACTAACCGTTTCATTCTAGGGAAATGAGAAGGAAATGGTTTCTTGAGTACCAATAAGGTTAGGTCCTGAGCCAAGTACAAATTGTCCCCTAGCCCTGGCTTTGGCACGCCAGCTCAGCATGAACATTGGAAGTGTTGACCCCATGCAGACTTCCACAGGGGACAGGCAAAGGGGATACGTGAAAGGAATGAGAATGTTGATCTCTGGTGTCAAGAATTGCACAAAACCCGTCATCGCCCAGGTGTGATCACACCAGTGGTAACACAGGAGGTCTGGATGATCATTCTTGCTCTGCAGACTCTTCCCTCCAGCCCCAGCTGGTCCAGCCCCTTCTCCCTCACTCTTCTGCCTCCCTTCTCAGGCCATCCTCCACCTCCCACTCTTTATCCCTTCTCCCACAGTTCTTTCTTTCTCAGAATTTTTCAGCACTGGTCTCAGCAGGCACTGACTCAGCCTGGCTCCTCCTTCTGTGTCTCTTTTCCCTGTCTTCTCACACGTGCCTGCGCCTCTTGTATTCATTAGTATTTCTCTACATTCTCTTTTGTTTTAGATGTGCGTTTTATTACAACACATAGCAAAGACATGATTTATTTATAGATATTTCTAACAGAGTAGGAAAAAGCACATAAAGAAGGCAAGGAACGGAGAAGGAAGAAAGAAGCCACAAGGAAAAGTACAAGGCATGTGGGGCTTCTGCGGCTGAATCCCAGGGAGGCCGCTCCCCGGGAGCCTGTGGCCTGGGGGTGTCCTTCTGTTCCCTACATCCACTCTGCACAGGGACAGCCACCTCAGCTGCACGGTGGCCGCTCAGAGTGCAGAGACACATCAGAAGTAAACCACCCACGGCGAAAGGAATTTGCAAGCAGCTTCTCCAGGGGAGGGCATGAGGAAGGAAGAGTCTAATCACAGCTTGTTTAATGACCTAATCTCTGTGAAAAAGGAATCATGAGGAATAAGGTTACTTCCCTGCTCTTCCCTTGGGCTTCTTCTTCTCTACTTAATTAATTTCCCACTCACTAATGTCAGGACCCAATTTTTAGGAGTAGATTATTTTGAAATTCTGAATAAGTTGATAAAGACACAAATAAAGGAAGGCCTTGCTAGTGACCCAATAATCCGCCCCTTGCAACCCTGCTCCTTACGTGCTTATCATGATCCACCAATGAGGGCACCTAGATCCTTTAACTAGATGGCTGTCTATCTCACTTTTAGCATCTTCAGTAAAAATGTACTGTTTATGGGGACCTGAACACCCCACTGTCAATATTGGACAGATCAACAAGGCAAAGAATTAGCAGAG
>NW_007743556.1:15641-18676 GCF_000696425.1 Galeopterus variegatus | reverse complement strand
AGTGGCCTAGCAAATGTGGCTGTTGAAAGAACTGAAAGAAAGCCATTGCAGCCCAGAAAGCAAGGTGGAAAGTGGTATGGAATGCAGCCGAAAAGGTGGGGAAGGGCCACGCCACACAGGGCCTTGTGGTTCATGTGAGGATTTTGGTCTTTGTCCCACGAATAGTGGGATACCGGCATGAGTTTTAAACAAGAGGACCATGTGCAAAAATCTTTTAATTTCAAAAGATCACTATGTACAGAGCAGTGCTGTCCAACAGAGCTTTCTGCGATGGCAGAAATGGTCTATATCTGTGCTGTTCGGAGCAACCACAAGCTACATGTGGCTGCTGAGCACTTGCAGTGTGACCGGCGCAACTGAGGGACTGGATTTTTAATTTTAACTTTAATGTAAATAGCCATGTGTGGCCAGTGGCTGCCGCGTTGGACAGCGCAGGTCTGGAAGGCATTGGAGGGAGCAGTGACGCCTTTATGGGAATCATGGCACACGGATGCCTTTTACATCTGCACATCTTCCCTTCTTGGATAAAGGCTAAGACGGGTTCCACTGTGGGGAGAATCCTCATGTTGATTTAAATATAGTAACTGGGGCCGGCCGGGTGGTGCACTGGAGAGTGCGCCGCTTGGGAGTGCGGCGGCGCTCCCGCCGAGGGTTCGGATCCCATGTGGAGACTGGTTCCCGCTCACTGGCTGAGTGCGGTGCGGGCGCAGCACCGAGGGTTGCGTTGCCGGTCAGTAAAAAAAAAAAAGACAAATAAATAAACATAGTAACTGGAACTTTTATGTTTATGTTCTTGGCTGCAGTTTAGCCTGCTCCTTCATGAAGCAGCCTTCTTCCTTCTCTTGTCCATGCTTGTTTTGTTGCCAGCACACATTGAGAAGTGACACCTTCAGCACATTTAAGTACCTGCAGTGGTGAGAGCTTTATATCGTATGACTCAGAGGGTATGTGTGTTAGCCTGTTTCTCTTGCTTATAACAAAATACCCCAAACTGGGTAATCTGTAAAGAAACAATATTTATTGCTTACAGTTTTGAAGGCTGGGAAGTCCACAGTCCAGGGAACATATCTGGTGAAAGCCCTGTTGGTGGTGACAGTGACACAGAGGTCTAACATGGCAGAATGGGGGAGCAGAGAGAGAGACTCTCACATGCTCTCATTTTAAAGCTCTCAGAACCGCACCACTGACCACCATAATTAATCCATTTACTAGGGCATGGGCCTCAGAATCTAATCACCTCCTCCAGGCCCCACCTTTTAATTACCATAATAGGATTTCCTACCCTAAGCAGTTACATTCAGTGACTTTGAGGGGCGGGGACATTCAATCCACTGCAGTATGTAAAGAAAAGCACAGTCCCTGGTGTTGAGGCTTAGAATCTAGTGAGGTAGATGTCAGTAAATGCCACGGAACAACAGGAAGGAGCGTTTTCAGTGGGGCCCCTCAGCGGGTTTGACCCCGTGGGGAAGTAAGGGCTGCTTCCAGCTGATGAAACGTGACCAAAGGCAGGAAGCATGAAATTGCTTGGGGACATGGGGAGCTCACGAGTGGGGGCCACGCTGGGGAAATACATGGTAGAGGGAAGGTAAGGAAGATCAAGTAGGAATATGCAGGTTGGTGTTGGTTTGCAGGGGGCTTTGAATGTCAGAGTTCAGGGTTATTATGGCTTTGTTACTGGCGGGTTTCTGAGGAAGGCCACAGGTAGTGGCGTACAGCGGGCAGCCTGGAGTGACATGGTAAGGAAGTCCCACTGATGGCTTTGTGTGGGAGGTGACCAGCCCTTGCCTCTAGTGGTGCTTGTAGACTTGGAAGGACAAGGGGCGGAGAGAAGCAAGGTCCTTATGGCGCATAATCCCCAGAGCACCTTCCGCATCATGTTCTGGGTGGAAGGAAGACTTTAGATTTTGGAGAGTATTTCATGGTGTCAGCAGTTTTAAATATTCAAACTTGGTGAAGCAGGATAAAAACTGATGACGTGTATTTTCTTGGCAGGTCAGTTTACTGGAAGACGTGTGTGTGTGCTGGATGAAAATCTGATTTCGTTTCTGCCGCTTCTGTGTGCCTGGAATGTAATTGTTTTGGCTTAGGACCTTCCAGGTTTGGTTTAATTCTTAACCACATACGTTTTGGATGTCGACCTGCTTAAAACTCTGTATTGATATAAATAAACGGTGTCAGAGCCCAGGGTGACCTTTCATACACTTTGGGGTTTCTGTGCCCGGTGACCATGTGCCTGAGTGTGCAGCCTCTACTTCTGACATACGCAGTTGGCAGCGCTGTCCTGAAAAGAGTGACCGACTTACAGAGCCACTCATGCAGTTCTCTGTAGGAAGTGTGAGCACCGGGGGCTCTGCGCCTCCTTAAGGAACACGGACTGTTGAGAAATGATACGCACAGGGAGATGACCACTGTGTTTGTGTCTTGACAGGGAGGGGCTTGGCTGGTGTGGTTCAGGGTAGTGGCACCCATGTTCAGAAAAAGGAGCAATTCACTGTGCATAGAATATGCCGGAAAATGACCACCAACCTTGGAACTGGTCACTTGAGCTGCATCATGGATACTGGTGGCTGCCTTTGCCTCCTCACGTGCATTTCTAACCCTGTGCAGGTGACAGCTCATGAGCTGCCACCACCCCGTACCCATAACTTAATTCCTTTCCACTTCTCACCCAGGGGTTCTCAGTGGGAGCAGAACCACCACAGCACTCCCCAGTTGCACCCACATCCCAGGGGAGCATTGTTAACAGAGACTGGGGACACTGCTGGCACCAGGCGGGTGGGGCCATCCATCACAACAGGATTCTCTCTAGTGCCTCTTGTCTTTGGAATGTTTTGCCGTCTATTTACGTGCACAAAGCATTTGTGCCTCCAGCGCCTGTGTTTTTACCTGTCATGTTTGTGGCTGTCCATGTAGTGCAAAGAGCTGACCGTCTCATGCTGTTGTCACGTTATGGTTGGGGCATTAGAGATGCACGCTTTTTATGTGGTGTGGAAAGGCCGTCTTGGACTTCTGACCTATCCATGCCAGACCCAAAG
>NW_007743556.1:9947-10618 GCF_000696425.1 Galeopterus variegatus | reverse complement strand
AAAAAAAATGGAGGTGAAATTCACATAACAAGCAGTGAACCGTCTTTGAGCGCACAGTTCAGTGGGTTTGGAGCATTCACAATGTTGCACGACCACCGTCTCTGGCTTCAAAGCATTTTCATGACCCCGTAGCCGTGAAGAAGCGACTCCCCATGTCCCCACCCCATCCCCTGCTCACCACTAATCTCTCTTCTGTCTTTGTGGATTCACCTATTCTGCATATTTTGTATAAAAGGAACCGTACAGGTGGCCTTGTGTGTCTGGCTTCTTGCACTCAGTGTGATGTTTTCGAGTCACCCACATGACAGGACGTGTCGGAACTTCCTTTTTAGGGTCGAGGAATATTCCATCGTGTGGATATTCCACGTTTTGTGTATCCGTTCATCCTCTCAGGGGCATTCGGGTTGTTTGAACCTTTCGGCTGTTATGAATACTGTCCTGTAAACGTTCCTGTACAAGTTTCTGTGTGGACACATTTTACTTTCTCTCAGGCAGACATCTCGGGTGGATTGCCGGTCATGCGGTGACACTACACTTAACTTCTTGAGGCACCACCACGCTGTTTTCCACGGCAGCTGCAGCATTTTACATCACCGCAGCAGTGCGTGAGGACTCCAGTCTGTCCACGTCTCCCCAACGCCTATGCTCCGTTTTTTAATTTTTTTTTTTTT
>NW_007743556.1:4821-7827 GCF_000696425.1 Galeopterus variegatus | reverse complement strand
CACCATAGTCACCCAGTGAGCAACCAGCCATCCCTATATGGGATCCGAACACGTGACCTTGTTGTTATCAGCACCATACTCTCCCAAGTGAGCCATGGGCCAGCCCCTGCAGAAGCTTTTTAGTTTGATATAATCCCATTTGTTTACTTTTCCTTTGATTGCCTGTGCTTTTGGGGTCGTATTCATGAAGTCTGTACCCAATCCTACTTCCTGGAGTGTTTCCCCTATGTTTCCTTTAAGGAGTTTTATTGTTTCAAAGTGTATATTTAGGGCCGGCCGGGTGGCGCACTGCTACAGTGTGCCACTTGGGAGCGCGGCGGCGCTCCTGCCGAGGGTTCGGNTCTGTATGTGGGATCCGAACCCTCGGCGGGAGCGCCGCCAGGCTTCCCAAGCGGCGCACTATAGCAGTGCGCCACTGGGCCGACCCTGGGTTACTTGTTTATTTTTTCTTGTAAAGTTGTTTGAGTTCCTCATATATTCAGGATATTAATCCTTTGTCAGATGTATATTTTGCAAATATTTTCTCCCACTCTGTTGGTTGTCTTTTACCTCTGTTAATTGTTCCTTTTGCTGTGCAGAAGGTTTTTTTTTTTTAAAGATGACCGGTAAGGGGATCTTAACCTTTGACTTGGTGTTGTCAGCACCATAGTCACCCAGTGAGCAACCAGCCATCCCTATATGGGATCCGAACACGTGACCTTGGTGTTATCAGCACCGCACACTCCCAAGTGAGCCATGGGCCAGCCCCTGCAGAAGCTTTTTAGTTTGATATAATCCCATTTGTTTACTTTTCCTTTGATTGCCTGTGCTTTTGGGGTCGTATGCATGAAGTCTATACCCAATCCTACTTCCTGGAGTGTTTCCCCTATGTTTTCTTTAAGGAGTTTTATTGTTTCAAAGTGTATATTTAATCCTTTAATCCATTTTGAGTTTGTTTTGGTATACGGCGAAGCCTCTACAAAAAGTCTTAGAGTTGATAAGTGATTTCAGCAAAGTTGCAGGATACAAAATCAACACACAGAAATCAGTAGCATTTCTATATTCTTTTTTTTTTTTTCCTTTTTGTCTTTTTTACTGACCGGTAACGGGATCACAACCCTCGGTGTCGCGCCTGCACCATGCTCAGCCAGTGAGCGGGAACCGGTCTCCACATGGGATCCGAACCCTCGGCAGGAGCGCCGATGCGCTCCCACGTGGCGCACTCTCCAGTGCGCCACCGGGCAGGCCCAGCATTTCTATATTCTAACAGTGAACATGCAGAAAAAGAAATCAAGAAAGCCTGCCCATTTACAATAGCCACCAANCTCTCCCAAGTGAGCCACAGGCCGGCCTTTAGCAGGAAGGTATTTAATACAGAGAATAAAGTGCTTCAGAGTCTTTGAAGGAGCTGGAGGAATGAAGGTCAGGGAATTCCATCCCCGGGATCTGGGGGACATGGTGAGCTATCAGAGAGCCAGGAGACTGTAGGGACTGCAGGAAACCCTTGGAGATGGTCACAGCTGCCTCCAGCCCCAAGTGTGTGTGCCCAGAGGCCACTGCACAACGTCATGCCCCGCCAAAGCCCACCAAGTGGCCCACCATTGCCAGGGCACAATGACGAAGACTTTCTTCTCCTTCACCTTCCACACCTCAAGAGAGAACTTCTTACTTGTGGAAACCAACCTGGAGTCCTGCTAACCGATTCCAGCCCCTGCAACCCGGGGCAGCAGCAGAAGGAGCAGTCAGGGGCCCAGCTGCCTCCAGACAGGCTGGAACATGGAATTGGAAGGCCAAGGGTAGCCAGGGGAGATTGCAGCAAGGAGGTGGCATTTGAGGTGGCCCTTAAATGACATGCACACACAGAGGCAAATGGTGTGAAAACGTGGTGCTTGTGAGGAGCGGATAATACAGACGGAACATCTGGGTTCAGTGGGTGCCCGCAGCGCCAGTTCCAGAGGCTCTGGGCAGGGTGGGGAGGTGCAGGTGGCCCCCAGGCCTTTTGGGTGCAGGAATTGACTGACCAGCGTGGGAAGCCATCCCAGGACTCTCTGTCCCTTATCTCCACTCCTCTGGTCGCCTTGGCATGCACCTCTCCAGCCAGGACCCCCTAGGTCTGGGCAGCTGGGTGGAGAGGGGGCGGCTCACCTTCTCAGGATCCCACTGAACTCCAGAGAAGTCTCCACCCGGCCCAGTTTAGGCCAAAGATTGGCCCCGCAGTGGCCNAAAGATCACTATGTACAGAGCAGTGCTGTCCAACAGAGCTTTCTGCGATGGCAGAAATGGTTTATATCTGTGCTGTTCGGAGCAACCACAGGCTACATGTGGCTGCTGAGCACTTGCAGTGTGACCGGCGCAACTGAGGGACTGAATTTTCTATTTTAACTTTAATGTGAATAGCCATGTGTGGCCAGTGGCTGCCGCGTTGGACAGCGCAGGTCTGGAAGGCATTGGAGGGAGCAGTGACGCCTTTATGGGAATCATGGCACACGGATGCCTTTTACATCTGCACATCTTCCCTTCTTGGATAAAGGCTGAGACGGGTTCCACTCTGGGGAGAATCCTCATGTTGATTTAAATATAGTAACTGGGGCCGGCCGGGTGGCGCACTGGAGAGTGCGCCGCTTGAGAGTGCGGAGGGTTCGGATCCCATGTGGAGACTGGTTCCCGCTCACTGGCTGAGCGCGGTGCGGGCGCAACACCGAGGGTTGCGTTGCCGGTCAGTAAAAAAAAAAAGACAAATAAGTAAATAAATATAGTAACTGGAACTTTTATGTTTATGTTCTTGGCTGCAGTTTAGCCTGCTCCTTCATGAAGCAGCGTTCTTCCTTCTCTTGTCCATGCTTGTTTTGTTGCCAGCACACATTGAGAAGTGACACCTTCAGCACATTTAAGTACCTGCAGTGCTTGACGGGAGGAGACAAAGGGAATGCGGCCAGCGAAATCGGAGGGAGGGGTTGTGGGAGGCGCTGTGGCCGCCGAAGAGCCTGGGAGTCCCCGCTGGGTTAGCTCGGCTTCAGGGGGGGGTGC
>NW_007743556.1:2417-4179 GCF_000696425.1 Galeopterus variegatus | reverse complement strand
GGGGCGGCTCACCTTCTCAGGATCCCACTGAACTCCAGAGAAGTCTCCACCCGGCCCAGTTTAGGCCAAAGATTGGCCCCGCAGTGGCCTTGTGGGGTTAAGACTAATGACCGGCCCTGCCTGGGAGCTGTGCCCACGCCTGAGCCAATCCCCGCTGGCAGTTTCCATTTAACCCGTGCAAGAGAGCGGCAGGAAGGAGCATTTGTCCTGAACAGGTGCTTTTCTGTCCCTGTGTTGTCTGTGCGTGTGACATGCCTGGGGTACATGCTGATGCCTGGCTTGGGCCAGGACACTGCAGGGAACATGAACTGGAGGCCGCACCTGTGAATGACAGTGCCTGGGCCAGTGGGAGGCAGGCGGGACGGGCAGGGTGCTGGGTGGCCTCGCCACACAGAGTGTTAAGGTGGAGTCTCCAGGAGTCCTGGTGGGGTCTTCAGGATCAGAACAAGGAGGTGGTGATATGGAGCAGAGAATAAGGGATGAGCCCAAAGAACATTCTGGAATAAGTCAAACGAATCAAGGCAAATTCCCAGGGGATCGGTGTGAGCCCAGAAAATGTTGGTGCTAGGACACAAATAGGGTGTTGGGGAGACCTGCTGCTGTGGACACCCCTGGGCACCGACGACAACAGGCAGCCTGGACCCCCGAGGCGAAGTGTCCTTGGGAGGGGCCGGGGCCGGCCCTGGGCGGGGGGGGGGTGCTGCTCTGAGCGAGGCCAGGGCTACACCGAGAGGCCCAGGAAGGCACAGAAGAAAGGTGGTTTGACCCTCAGGGACCCAAAGAGTGGGGGCGCCGGGCTGCAGGGGGTTCGGGTGAAGACACTTCTCTTGGGGACAGGGAGAGGTGCAGCTGGGCCCGACCTCCTTCCTGGCCGTCTGTCCCCCTGAGATGTCCCAAGGTTGAGGTAGGCAGCAGCAACCCGCAGCTGGGGCTGAGGGAGCAGGAAGGGGTGGCCACGTGGTGGCGCTGCAGGACAGTTGGACACCGAGCAGCCGCATAGCCAGGCATCCTCAGATCCAGGGTGGCAGTTGGGATCCCAGTCCCCAGCACATGGGACCTAGTCCTGGCAGGCAGGACCCCAGATCTGGGCAGGGGTGACCCCAGCACCAGGCAGGCAAAGGCCTCTGTGCTGGCTCCTGCACCAACCCAGGGAGGGGGGCCCAAGAAGCCAGTGGTGGGCCGGGGGTGGACGGGGAGGAAGGCCCTTGTGCCCACAGGGTCTGCCTGGGCTTGGCGAGGTCATTCACTCACTCATTCAGCAGCCACCAGGGTGGGCCCTGCTGTGAGGGTGCGGTCCCTTGCATGGGGTTTGCACATGGCAGGGGGTCTCAGGGTGGTGTGATGGTGTGACCGGGGGTGGAATGCGGTTGTGTCAGTGGTCAGGGAAGGCTTCTTGAGAAAGTGGCCTCTGATCTCAGGAACCTTCACACAAGACAGAGGGACAGCGTGGGAACAGTGCGTGGCCGGGAAGGGCTGGCTCTCAACACCATGCCAGCCGGGGGCTGCTGGCCCTAACCCGGGAGGGGCAGATCTCACCTGGGTTTTTACAGGTCACTCTGGCTGTGGGGAGAGGGGGTCGTGGTGGGAAATGGGCTTGGAAGCCAAGTGGTGGTCGTGGTGAGCACGGTGGATGGACGGAGGGGGGCTCTGGACTTGCTGATGGTGGGAGGTGGCCGGGGGCAAGGGGCATTGGAAGGGCGCTGGCTTTCGGCCCGAGCAACTGGGTGGATGGGGCGTGGTTGAGATGATGTGGCCGGCCACA
>NW_007743556.1:1121-1937 GCF_000696425.1 Galeopterus variegatus | reverse complement strand
CCGGACTTGCTGATGGTGGGAGGTGGCCGGGGGCAAGGGTCATTGGAAGGGCGCTGGCTTTCGGCCCGAGCAACTGGGTGGATGGGGCGTGGTTGAGATGATGTGGCCGACCACACACAGGGGTCTACACTGCACACGCGCCCCTCAGTCCTCACTGAGCGGCCTGCGAGCAGGACACTGGGACCCTCCCCACTTCACAGGGGAGTCGAGGAACCCACCCGAGGAGGAGCTGGGGTTTCCACCAGGCAGCTGCAGAGGCCCCGGGGGAGGTGGTGCTGATTGTTCTGAACCCCACTGTGGGGCACATGGACCACGCCGAGAGGTTCTGGCTCGGGGCCCCCCTGGGGGAAGATGCCAAGCGGGTCTGGGTTGTTCTGCGGCTGTGTGCAGAGGCCCGGGCATGGCTGTGGCTGGCATCTGAAGCTCGGGAAGGATGCCAGGGTGGGGTTGTCTGGGGAGAGTGAAGCGGGGCGAGAAGGCCGGCCTCAGGGGCAGGAGGACGCCACGGGGAGTGGGCAGAAGCGGGCGTGCGAAGAGGCACCGTCAGTTGCTGCCCATGGAGGCTGTGTGGGACAACCAGGCTCTCAAGTGGCCTGTGTCGCCCCCTCCTACATGGCATTGCGCTGGTCAGAGTGATCAGTAGAGCAGGACAGAAGAGACGGTCGGTCACTTCCGAGACTGGGTCACTAAAGACACAGTGGCCTGTGTCTTGGCTTACAGCCTGACAGCAACGTCCTGGGAGACCCTAAGATCATGCAGCTAAGCCACCTCCAGCTCTGTGCTGCCTCCTGCATTGACAAGCAGGGAGCTGTGTCT
>NW_007743556.1:0-946 GCF_000696425.1 Galeopterus variegatus | reverse complement strand
AGAGCGTAACTGTCTGTTGCTTCCAGTTGCTGAGTTTGGGGTAATTTGTTATGCAGCAGCCAACAACGACTGCACGGTGCACCTCAGAACCCGGAGGCTTTGCTGTTGGCCGTTTCATCTCAGTGCTTGCCCGGGCTGGAGGATCTGCATCCAAACTCGTTCATGCGGCTGTGGGCAGGAGGCCGCAGAGCCCGGCCACGCAGGCCTCTCACCGTGTGACTTCCTCCAGAGCAATGACCCAAGGCTGCAAAAGTGCACAGGGCTGGTGGCCGGGGCTGCTGGCTTCTGCACACCTCCCTGTCTGAGATGTGCGTTTCTAGGCCTGGATCTGTGTCCCCTGAGTCCTGGCCCCTTATTGTTCCTGGTGAGTTCCTGTGTCTTGGTCTGCACGTGCTGCCGTAACAAAATGCCCGAGACTGGGTAACTCATAGGAATAGAAATTTATTTTCTCACAGTTCTGGAGGCTGGGAAGTCCAAGATGAGGGCGCCGGTGGCTTTGGTGTCTGGCGAGGCTGCTCTCTGCTTCCAACATGGCTCCTGTCGATAGTCCCCACCTGGTGGAAGGCAGAGGGCGGAGAGGCCCACAGCTGCGTGAAGCCTCCTATGAAGCCTTAACCCCGTTCACCAGGGAGGGGCCCCCACGCCCCAACCAGCTCCTAAGGGGCCCCCTCTTGATACTGTCACATTGGAGATTGTTTCAGCATGAATTTTGGAGGGACACAAACAGTCAGACCAGAGCATCTTGTGTCCCCACCCTGCCCCTTACATTGTGCTGACTCCAGAGACTGTTTCTCATGAGCAGAGCCCCTCATCCAGACTGGGTGGGCCCTAGTACGTGCACTGGAGCTGCATTCTCTGGTGTCAGGTTGACTTACTCTCAATTAAAAAAAAAATGGAGGTGAAATTCACATAACAAGCAGTGAACCGTCTTTGAGCGCACAGTTCA
>NW_007743555.1:1798-18678 GCF_000696425.1 Galeopterus variegatus | reverse complement strand
AAATTTTAAAGCACAAAGTAAAATGACATAAGATATTTAATTTTACCTACATTTTCACATTGCAGATCTGTTCCCCTGTTTGAGTGTGTAGAAGGCTACGTGAAAATCTGATACTTTTTACTTATGAAAAATAACATCAATTTTAAACATAACTTGGAGAAAACAAATAAAACTATGACTAGAAGTTTTCAGTAAAAATGCCAAAATTTGCACAACTCTGAGAAATCATTTATTCCTTCTCATCCTCCATAGAATAGAAAAATGGAAAAAATGTTCTACTAAAGAAATTAATGGTAATTTGCTCTACGTATCACTTTTTTAAATTCCACATGGTTCCTGTTTCCATTAACATATGGTAAAACAGCTCCAATCTGAAGATGAAATCTTCTTTGATTCCTTAGGAAACAAATTTTAGGGGCATCATATAAGCATTACTTTTCTTATTACAGATGAAAAATTATTTACCTTAATAGTGCTAACTGGGGAAAAATAAAGTAATTATATCAAGGTTAGAAAGTCCTATTTTTTTATTTTTTTATTTTTTTTTTGTCCTTTTTGAGACCGGCCTCACCGTGCTCAGCCAGTGAGTGCTGTGAGCGAACCAGTCATCCCTATATAGGATCCGAACCTGCGGCAGGAGCGCTGCTGCACTCCCAGTGCCGCACTCTCCCGAGTGCGCCACGGGCTTGGCCCAGAAAGTCCTATTTTTGAAAGAGGTGTTTATTCCCTTTTAATAGTAATGAATTTCTTTTCAATTTTATTTATATTTATTTTTGTGGGGTAAAGTGTGTTGTTTCAATACATGCATATACTGCACAATGATTCACTTAGTGTAGAGAGCATAGTTTTGTACCCTTCAGCCCACTGCTTCTCTTCCCCCCAACCCATCTCCCCTCCCAGCCTCTGGTAACCATAATTTTACTCTCTCCATCGATGAGAACCACTTCCTTTTTTTTTCTTTTTTCTTTTTTCTTTGTTTTTAGATTCCACATATCAGTGAGATCATGTGGCATTTGTCTTTCTGTGCCTTACTTACTTCACTTAACATAATGGTTTCCAGTTCCATCCATGTTACTGCAAATGACAGATATAATTTCTTTTTAAAACTGAGTAGCATTCCACTATGTATATATACCATAGTTTTTTTATCCATTCATTCATTGATGGACATTTAGGTTGATTCCATCTCTTGGCTATTGTGAATAGTGCTGCAATGAATGGGACTGCAGGTGTCTTTTTGATATATTGATTTCATTTCCTATGGGTATACACCCATGCTATAGATTGGATGCCCCCCCACACACACAAACTCATTGAGTCTTAATCCCCACTGTAACCATTGAGGGTGGGAAATCCTATTACGGTAATTGAAAGGAGGAGCCTTGAAGAGGTGATTAGATTATAGGACCATGCTATAGTGAGTGGATTAATAATGGTGGTCAGGGGTGTGGTTCTGAGAGCTTTAAAAGGAAAGCACACAAAGAGTTTTTCTCTCTTTGCTCCACCATTTTCTGCCATGTGAGACCCCTGGGTCACTGTTGCCACCACCAAGGCCTTTGCCAAATGTGTTCCCTCAACTTTGGACTTCCCAGCCTCTGAAACTGTAAGCAATAAATTTTGTTTTCTTCATAAATTAGCCAGTTCTGTGTTTTTTGTTATAAGCAACAGAAATGGACTAATACAACCCAGTAGTGGAAAAGCTGGATCTTAAGGTCAGTCTATTTTTAGTTCCTTGAGGAATCTCCATACTGTTTTCCACAGTGGCTGTACCAATGTAGACGCTCACTAACAATGTAGGAGGGTTCCCCTTTCTCTGCATCCTTACCAGCATTTGTTATTTTCTGTCCTGTCAATAATAGCCATTCTAACTAGGGTGAGATGATATGTCACAATGTTTTAATTTGCATTTCCCTGATGATTGGTGATTTTGAGCATTTTTTCAAGTACTTATGGCGATTTTTATGTCTTCTTTTGAGAAATGCCAGCTTTGCTGCTAATTCTCTGGGGGAGACTTTTTGTGCAGCTCAGGTTTTAACTGTTGGCCTTTTAATCACTTACAGATCTTGTGAGGTCAGATACACCTGCGCTGTGTGGTAATTCTGGCCTGGGACTGAGTCATTCTGGAAAACTGTGCCTCCTGCAGTCCTATAGCCCTGACTAGTCTCCACTAAGTAGGCCTGTGCCAGTCAGAAGGCAGGTCAGCTGCCCTCACTGCGCTCCAAGTTTCCCCCGGCAGGCCAACCTCTCCTCACACTCCAAACACTTCCCATGGGGTGTGCTGTGCGCCTGTCCCTCTCGATGACACTAGGCGGCTCCTTCCTTCAGTAGATTGTGGCCCTCATTATGTGGGTCCATAGGAACCCTGTCAGTGGTCTTACTGGCCTGGGGACTGGTATGGTGCATTTCAAGGCCCTCTTCTCCCCCTGCAGGTTCCAAGCAACTTCCTGCAAAGGGCACAGATGCGCCTTTTGTGGGTTCCTGCTCTGTGTGCTACAACTTCTCTCTACCCCTCACCTGGGCCAGCCCTGAAGCAGCCAGGGTTCAAAATGGTCAGAGAGGGCCCTTCTTTTTCTCACCATGTTTCTCCTGCCTTCACAAACTCTGCAGGTCTTTCCTCCTCTTTCCCTGAGCTCCAGCATTTCTAAGTTGGCAGCCGTTTGCTTTTCAATAGTTGTAAATAGATGAGTTATGGAAGAGAGTGACACTGGGGACCATCTATTCTGCCATCTTGATGACATTTCCAATGGTAATGAATTTAAACAGGAATCATATAACTTAACACTTACATGAGTAGCCCTGTTTTAAGTACTTTCAGCATATTATCTCAATTAATTCTCATGTAAACTTGGTAAGTTAATAACTTTTATAACTCCTGTTTTATAGATGAATAATTTGTAGTTGAAAGAGATAAATAGCTTGCCCAGAGTCGCACAGCTAGGAAGGGTTCATCCAGAATTGAAACTCAAGCAGCCCACACTTGCAACCACCAACACAATGTTGGCCCATTAGCTTACCATTATCCATGGCAGAATCCAATCCTTTCGTCCACTGTCAATCTTTAATAATTGCTTTAGACTTTTTACTCCATGACTAATATAAATTATAACTTAAAAACTGAATTAGTTTAGTAATATTAGATTTAATATCAAATGAACTATACGAATAAGTTGAAACTTGAAAAAATTAAACCATAACAAGGGGAGTCATTTATTCTCTCAATTTTCCCACAGCTGAACAAGTACTGGATTTTTTTTTTTTTTTTTGCTCAGAAAACAAATGAAGTTGTTCATCATGTTCTCAAGGTCATAACAGAAACTCACAAGAAACTGTAATTTCTTTGTATTCACCTACCCACAAACAAAACCCTGGAAGATTTATTGAGAGCAGATTCAAAGACATTTATAACTTTTAAGGTTGGTTTGAAACTCAAGTAGCTGCCAACCCTCCAAACTGTAATTGAGCCCTTGGAAATAAACACAGTATTCTCTGTGCCTACCAGTGCCAGGTACTGGCACACAGGCCAAAGAGCCCACGATTCATGAAGGAAAGCCCAGGGACAGAACATATCTTTCTGTGTCACATCATCTTCCTGAAGCTCAGTTTCCTTAGCTGTAAATATGCACATGGCCACTTCTACCTGGCTGAGCTATAGTAAGGGCCCATGAGATATTGCATGTAGAAGAACTTTATAAACTGAAACAAAATAGCCAGAGTGGCTAATAGTAACTGCAGCTACTATTATTGCTAAGTACACCTCCTTCAACTGGTTTCAAAATTTTAATCTTAGGATTTACAGAATATTACTATAGTTGTATTAGTTTTGCATCATTGTAACAAATTACCACACACTTAGTTGTCCAACACAACATAAATCTATAATATTACTGTTCTGGAGGTGAAAAGTCTGAAATGGGCTCACTGTCCTAACATCAAGGTGTCAGAAGGGCTGCATTCCTTTCTGGAGGCTCTAGGAGAGAATTGGTTTCCTGGCCTTTTCTGGCTTCTACAAGCCACTTGCATTTCTTGGCTCCTGACCCCCTTTCCATCTTCAAAGCAGCCATGGTCTTTCAAGTCTTTCTCACATTACATTCACTCTGACAATGACTCTTCTCCCTCTTGCACATTTAAGGACCCTTGTGATTACATTGGTCCGACATGGATAATCCAGGATAATCTCACTGTTTTAAGGTCACCTGATTAGCAAACTTAATTCCATCTGTAATCTTAATTTATAATGCAACATATTCACAGATTCTGGGGATTAGGACTTAGACAACTTCAGGAAGCCCATAATTCTATGTACCACATTCTGCATACCACAATACCAATACCCAATTTTAATCTTACATGGATAATTTGGGGTTTCCTTTTGTATTAAATATATGTAAATATTATCCCATAGACAATTAAATACATTTCATAAAAGATTTTGCTCTTTGAATACCACTTAAAATTTTCCTCATTAACTTTCCTCCATGGGCAGTCAGATATAAGATGTATATCTGTGTATTTCTGCTATGTTTTCTGATTACATTAAACTAAATTATATCCATCCTATTTCAATAAAATAGCCTAATACAGATTGATATGTTGGTATATGTTCTGCAATAATTGAGAATGTGTTTAGAAGTAAATTGTTAGATGAACAAATGTCAATAATTTTCCTTTGTTCTAAGTCAGCAAGGCATATATTAAAAAATAAAAAACAAACCATATAATTTCCTTAAAATATTTTATTTTGTTTAGCTATAATAGGATTTCAATCTTTAAAAAGGCTAAATAAAGTAGATTTACTTTAAAACCATAGAATTTCTTTCTCAATACTCCAAGTAAAAAGGCTGTAAATTTCATATCTTGCAAAGTTAATATAATTTTCATCAGCTGAAGCACACGGTTCAATTTCAAAACCTTGAAAATAAATGAAATGATAAAGAAATGAAACACCAAATCAATCTGCTTGGTCATGGGAATTCACCAGAATGCGTAGTTTTGTTCTTTGACATTAACCTTTATTGATTTGGCCATTTTAAGAAATCAGTTCCTATTCTCATACCTTCAATTTTAGGCTTCACTATTTCTAGGATTAAATTTCTTAAAAGTCTTAATATGAGGCACTTTCTTAGTATTTGCTCTAGGGGGAAAAACTCTATATTAGAGCCATCTTAACCTTAAAATTATTCTTTTAGGAAATCTTTAGAAAGACCTTTTAAAAAATCTGAACTTCTAATAGGCCAGTTTAAACATGTCCTTAATAACACTATATTTCTCTAGTGGTAAAAGTACAAAATTTTCCTCCAATAAAATATTTACTCCTTGTTTATATAGGAGAAACTTCCCTAGTTAGATTATAAGACATCTATAAATTTAGGTCAGCAATGAGAATATAAACAACTAAGGATACAAAGATATTTGAAGCAAATTCTTATATCTTTATGTAGCTAACATGCCAAACATTTCAAAACTTTGTTTGATGAGTTTTCTGCCATTAGAACTCAGTTTTACAGTACCTTTAAAAATTAACTGAATGTTTCTAAGGCTTTTATCTCAATGTTCTGAAGATTAATGATTGTTTACATAACAGCCTTGTAAAACTAAAAAATGTTCCATTAGATTAACAGCCATTGTGTTAATAGTACCATTATCCATTCTTTTAATATGAAGGATAATAAAACATAGATTTAGGAATATTATATTGTAGCTGAGAGGAAAGTTAGCGGCTCTATGTTTATTTTTTAAAAATGAAAGAATTCAGTTGTATCAGACAATAAAACTTCCAAAACGATTGTTTATAATATATTTCTAGAAGAATCTGCTGGAAAAACTGACTTACCTGAAGAGTTGTCTTTTCTGGAACATTTATGAGGTACAAGATTTATAGGATTTTCCCTAAACCTAATTATATTCCATGTCTTCAGTTGAAAACTATATATATGGTAATTAAAATATTTCAGATTCAACCAAATTATGATTTTTTTTTAATTCTCTTCCTTTCCCTGTTTATTTTCTCATGAATACCACAGACCACACTAGATTCATTCCTTCCGCAAGAACTCTGCCAGAGTTCTCTAGAGAGGAGTTGTTAAAATCGTAAGTTGGGACTCATCTTCTCTACAATATTCTCACCTGGTCTAATGAATCATTTAAATGTTCAGTGTCATGTGCCTGCTCTAATCACTTTTGGTACCTGTCAATATACAGTTTTGAGGAGGATTCTGAGGAAGAATCTAGCCTTAATGGCTGAGTGCTTGATACTTAGCAACTTTTGTCATTGGTGAGCATGGAGGACATTATGTTAAGTGAAATAAGCCAGGCACGTGGGTGGAGGGAGAGGGAGGAGGGAGGGAGGTTTCGGTGATGGGACATAATAATCAACTACATTGTATATTGACAAAATAAAAAAATAAAAAATAAAATTAAAAAATGCAAAATCCAGCCAAGTGGAGCAAACACACAAATAAAGAAATGATTTCAATGAGAAAAAAAAAAAGAAAAGAAAAAGAAATAAGCCAGGCACAGTAAGATTAATAAAGCATTTTCTCACTCACATGTAGCAGCTAAAAAAGATGACCTCATAGAAGTAAAGAATAGAATAGTGGTTACCAGAGGTTGGGAAGGGGGTGGGTGGGTAGGGAGAGGTTGGTTAAGGGATACAAAATTAAAGCTAGATAGGAGGAATAGTTCTAGTGTTCCATACCACTGTAGGGTAACTATAGCAAACAATAATTCATTTTATTTTTTCAAATAGCTAGAAGAGAGGATTTTGAATGTTACCAACACAAAAAAATAGTAAAGATTTGAGATGATGAATATGCTAACTATGCTGATTTGATCATTATACATTGTATTCATGTATCAAAATGTCACATTGAGCCCTATAAATATGTATAATTGTGATATCAACTAAAAAAATAAATATTTTTTTAAATAAAAGGTTTAAAAAATGTTACTTTGTTCGAAACAGTAATGGAATGTGAAATACTAGGCTTAATGATAACACTCATATCAATATTTCATTTAAAAGTAAGCTTAATTCCATTATCGCATCTTCTAACTGACAATATAATTACATATACATTTGTCCACAAATAAATTTATTTCAACAAATAGTCAAGTGAAAATTATTCCCAAGGTACTGTGCTGGTATTGCAGAAAATACAGGGCAGAGGAAACAACCTTGTGCTCAAGTATAGAAAGTAAAACATATGTTGTGTTGAGAAGCTATGACAGACACTGTGTTATTAATGCTAGATGCATGAACTCAGGACAAACATATGACCGACCACGCAAGGCATAAAGTGACAAATGCTAAAGAAAAAAAAATATTACAGGAGATTGGAGGCAGAAATTTAGGATATCACTGAATAAAATATGATACAATGGTTAAAATAAGTGAATATACTTATACTTCATAGGAATGAGAGTGTGAGAGGGTACACGTAGGAGACTACTTAAAGCCTGTGGGAAAGAAAGCACGTGTCAATAATGTTGAGAATGGGAGCATGGAGGGGAAAGACAAGGACAGCACTTCACAGGCATGTGGAAAGAGGAAGGGCAGCATCCTTCAGTGTTAGTCTGTTTCTGTTGCTTATAACAGAACACCTGGAACTGGATGATTTATAAAGAAAACGAAATTTATTGCTTAGTTTCTGAGGCTGGGAAGTCCAAAGTCCAAGGAACATATCTTGTGGCAGCGACAGTGACCAAGGTGTCTCACATTACAAGGTGATGGAAGCACAGAGAGACTAACCTCCCATGTGTCCTTCTTTTAAAGCCCTCAGAACCACGCCCCTGACCATCATTTTTAATCCATTCACTAGACACGCTCCTACAATCTAATCACCTCTTCAAGGCCCCACCTTTCAATTACCATAATAGGATTTCTCAGCCTCCCAACAATCACAGTGGGGGCCAAGTTTTTAATACATAAAACTTGGGGACACAATTCAAGCTTCCATGAGTTTGGAGGAGGACACTCAATCCACCACACCAGCCCGGTGCTGAGGTGCCTAACTACTGCATCGAAAAGAAGTCTAGGAGGGGAAGGAGTCGTTCTGGAGAGGGCAGCCCAGGCACAGCCACGTTCACCATCACTGACATCTTGACTGCATAGAGCCAAATGGAGATGGGTGTTTAGCTGCCAGGATGTGAATTTCTAGATTCCCACCTAAAGTTACTTCTCAGCTGAACTAAAAAAAAAAAGAGTGGGCCCCCAACGTACAGAGAGATGGTGAGCAACAGCAGGCGCTCTTGAGGCCAGAAGACCAAGGCAGCAGGTACCTATAGTGTTCCAGTTATGGAGCAAAACTAGCTCTAACCAATATGCAAGTATACCAATGATAAATATGTAAATGGTTATGAATGCGAACAAAGTGTTGTTCACTGGAATTTGGAGTCCCAGAAATTGGCTCTTCACTCAAAGGTTTCAAAATGATCATAATGCACACCTGCTTTTAGTCAGCATTTAACTGTTTTTTTTATGAATTGGAATATAACTACCTGTGTAATAGAAAGAGCACATCCAACTGGAGAAAACGAGAAAAAGACTTCATGGAAGAGACATTTCTCCCATTTTCTCCCTCTCACTAAACTGCTCTGACCTTTTTTTCATTTTCTTCCAAAATGCAAATGTCCTGCTAGACACACACTCTGTTCTGAGCTCCAGATCAAATGTCTGAAGACCCTTCATGTGCAGGCGGTGAGGCTGGAAGATCCAGCCAGATCTTCTCCTGCAACATTCCCCATATGAACTGATGGCATCACCATTTCTCTGCTGCCATGTGTAAACCACAAGGCTCTCCTGGGGCCTCTCAAAACCCACTGTCCTGATTGTACCTCCATTTTTTTCCCTCAGCTAAAAATGTGCTCTCCCCTGAATTGCTTCCCCAGAACCCATTCAATAAAGGGAGGTTGCTTATTCTCTCCAACCTCATATACAAGAGTACTTCAAAAAGTTCATGAAAAGATTTGTATTATCTTTAATTTTATTTCTCCATGGGCTTTTTGAAGTACCCTCATATTTAAGGGTAATGAGTTCACATCAATGTCTTCTTCATTCCCCAGAGTTCCATCCTAACCATTACCACCCCCATTTGCTTATAAAAATCTCTGCCTCTCTGAGTCTGGTCCCATTTTTCTGTACATCCTATAGTGGGTATTCTGAGTTACCTACACAGCATTCATTCTGATCTCTGCCCTTGCTAATTATGCCCCAATTTTTTTTTTCTATAGCCAACCATCCCCTACTTATCCTATGTTCTTTTTGATAAACAGACATTAGCCCTACCTCCAAAATTAGTGCGTGCATTTACCTCGCCACAGTGATTGACTCTGCAGTAATCCTATCAAGGCAAAGCTCAGAACTTTTGTTCAGTGGTTACACGAAATAGGCCCCACTTTTTCTCCCACTAGAGGTGACCTAGAAAGTATGGATTCTTCCCCACTACTGATAGCTATCTTGCAACCAGGAGGAAAACAGCCTGAAGAAAAACTAACATATAAAAAAAGAGAAAAACCAAAGAACTAGGAGAAAAAAAAAGTCAGAGCCAAGCCCTGATTGAATAGTTCCTAAGACAATCCTACTTCTGGACTTTTATGTTTGTTTTTAAACGATTTGAGATGGGTTTTCATTGACTTTGTCATCACTCGAAACTGCTCCTTCTCAAATCCCTACTTTAGAAACCCCGTCCTCAGATATCAGCCTCCTATTCTTTCCATATGATTATTTACACATACCTACAATACCTGATCGGGATGTCAAATCCATTGACCATCTTTATTATCTATCTACTCCTTCCTGTCTTCAGAAACATGTTTTGTTCTCCAATGGGCCAATCCATGTAACTCAGTGCCCTATACTTACTAGTCAGTCAATAAATTGCGTTGATTGATTGGTTGATTGATGTCCTCAACTTTTGTCTCACCCATTCCCATGTATGTTTCATCTAGTGATTATTCTTTCTATTTTTTAGAAGTTATTTTTCTATAACAAAAATGTGTCCTTATCATTCTCCAAGTGAAAATCTTCAGTAACTCCCATTTTGCCCAGAGCCAGACCTCAAATTATGTCTCACACTATGTTCCTGAGGTCATTGCTCTTTAAAGGTTACCATATTCCATGTGGATTGAGGGGGAAGCAAACCCTTCCTGAACCAAACCCAATATAGAGATTCACCTTAAAATGTCATTCCCAAACATGTTCTAGAATAATGTACTTCTAGTGAATAACTAGAGTCCATTATTACAAATCTCAGAAAAGCCAAGTAATAATCTCCCCTGAAGTACCTAATTTTGTAAGAATTGTATTCAGTTGTAGACATTATGTTTTAATGGGACATTGGCAAGATAAAAGTTATCCAAAGAGTAATTTGGATGGTAAAAAGTCAGGAAATCATTTGTCAAGAGAAAAACAGGATTTCTTTGCAGAGAGAGGACTTATGGGGTCATAATATTTATGTCCTGATATTTGCAGAATTGTCACATGGAAGAACAAAAGTGACAATTCCCTTTTCCAGATGGCAAGAAAAGATTAAATTGTACTCTTATATGGAGTCACTTCTTAGCTTAATATGAGGCACAACATTAAAATAATGTTTCTATCCAGCTATAAAAGAGGCTTACATAAAAGCAAGGTTTTGTAAAGTATAAATCCAAGGTTAGTCTATTTTGTGCTGTAGGAGCAAAGAGCCCCCAAATCTTGATGGCATATCACACAAAAGTGTGAAAGTGCGTTTCTTATGTATACTGCCTGTCCAACACAGGTCACCAAAGGTCCTGCTCATTTTAGCACTCTGAGACTCAGATGACAGAGGTTCCACAATCCTTGACACTGCCATCTAAACACTAGTTTCCAGGGACCATCATGGCAAGGAAACGAAGCTTGAATCACAAATTGGTTTCTAAATGCTTCTGCCTGGAAGTGATTCACATCATTTCCACTAAAATTTCATTGACCAAAGCTGTCCATGGCTACATTTAATTTAAGATGGGGGCATGTAATACCCCCAAGTTCCTGGAAGAAGAATGTCAGAAGTTTCAGTGAGTACTTGTCATATCTACCATACTTTCCAGTAGAATTTAAGCAGAGACCAAATTAAAATTAGGAATATTATAGAAAAGATTAGATCTCTAAGCCCTTTAAACTCCAGGATTACAAAATTCCAGATTTATGTCAGATAGTTTAAGACCAGGGATTTTGCTTCCCAGTGTCAAATAAATATCTCTGGAATGTTGCAATTTCACCTAGAAAAATCGCTATGCTTAATATTTGGATATACTGAGCTGAGCTTACTGAGACTTAGCTTGGAAAAGCCAAATATTGACAGGTCAATAGCTCAAACTCTGTTCGATAAGCTTGCTGTGTTCCATTTTTTCCAAACACTGCTTCAAATATTTACATTTGACTTCTATATATAAGAGTCGTTAATTTTCAGTAGAGGCTGAGATGAAAGATAGTTGATAACTGTTCTTTGCGTTCTATGGAATCTACTTGTAAGGTTTTGAGCTATTTTCCCTCTTCCTCAGTAAAATTGTAAGCTTAGCTAAATAGGTGGACTTAAATGTTGTCAGCTGTATCCTAGTTGCTTGATTGTATTTTTGACTATGTAAAAGCCACTGCTTACAGGTTACGTTATTTATATTATAGCCTCCCGATTCATTTTACTGCAGATACTGTTTAAATTGAGTGCAATTACCCAGCTCATTTTTGCTCATTTTAAACCTGCTGTGTCCTCAAGTTTTCTTTAAATTATGGATACATTTTCAGTATATGGATCTAGATTTGTAGCTCTGGAGGGGGCCTTTGAGATCATTTAGTTCACTGCCTTGTTTTACATATAAAAAATCAGTAACAGTTAACATTTATTAAGAGTTTACCATGTCCTAGGCACTGGGCTAATGATTTCACATGTATTATCTCGATTAATCTTCTCAATAGCCTAATGAAATGAATACTGTCATTATCACCATTTTACAGATGAGTTAACTCACTTAAGTAAAGATCTACAAATAACAGTTAAGAATAGTGATATTTTATTTTCATTAGAACATCTGCCTGTCCACCTTCCCAGGAAATTTTCACTACTGAATTTAGGGGTGCAGGGGGCAGGACCCACAGCTATGACTCCAGATGCCCAAACACTATGTCCCATCACTATGGGAACTCTATATTTATTTTGATTACATACAAACTCCCTCCCTTAAGATGAGCATGCACACATATACACATGCACGTGCACACACACACACACACACACACACACACACACCCTTGCCAATGCTGCCCATCATGAACAGAGCTCCATTAGTATTTAGAACATCCACTGCTATCTGGACACCCAAAACACACTCCATAACCCTGGTTTCAAATCTCAACTCTTGTACTTGTTACCCAGGCATGTGTCTGCAAACACACAGGGAAAATATTGAACCTTAATAGGAAATTCCAATAGAAATAACAACAAGAAACATTTTCCCCATATCAGATTGGCCCATACTGAAGGAACTGGCTAATCTTAATGTTGGCAAGGACATTGGATAAATAGGCACATGCCCTAATTCACTGTTCAGCATTTTGTGACATTAAGCTCAGACTTTTTGACATTGGATCTTCCTTCATTTCTCTATAGTTCTTACATATCAATTTGAGAAAAGCTGACAAAACAGTAACAAAGTCCAAGAGGAAAAATTAAATCTGTAACATTACATAATCTTGGAAAATGATACGGAAGGAATATCAAAATTATTAATCACTGAGGCTTGGGTCGCAGGCTTCCTTACTGAGAAGTGCCTGGAACAGTTTCTGGAGCCATTTCTGAAATAGTTTCCCAATTCTGATTGAAAACTTTAAGCTAATAATGCTTATCTGTGGATGAAGAGATTTGTGTGAATTTTACATTTTTTTGTACTTTTCAATATTGTTCAGTTTTCCATTTCAGTGACAATACAATTTACAAAATCAACAAGGAGATTTAAACAAATGCAACCAATTTATTGAATAAGCTGAACTCAATAGAGAGAAAGCAGAGGGCCACTTTGTTCTTTCTCACCAGTGCACCTGCAAACTTGTTCTGTGGGTCTCCTTTAACAAGCTGCTATTACACAAATGGAGAGGTGGGGACTATCCTCCCACTGCCAAGGTCCTCACTTGTAGAAATGTGACCCATCCTCAACACACAACACAGGCTGTGACCCAGTCCTCTGGCATCCCCTCCTCAAACTCATCCCCCTGAAGTACCAGTCTCTGTCCTGCACAGACACCTGTGTCAGGGCTTTCTCCAGCAATTCTGCATCAAGTGCCCTCAACAATCTGTGGTGAGAGCCTCTCTCCCCCCGACCACCACCAGAGCTACCATCCGCTGTATGAAGCTGAAAGAGCAATCTGCCCTCAGTGCTGGTGCTGAAGTGGGGGGTGGGGGGAAATGTGCTCCCTGCATTCCAAATGAGAGCCCTGATCTCACTCTCCAGTAAAAACAAACAGTGACAAGGCGCTGTATCGCTGAAGTAGAGCACATCGTGGGTTAAAGGCTTTGGCGGGGTGAACTGGAGGTATGACCTTTATTCATCACACAATTTCTATAGAAGATTGTGTCAAGTTCAAAACAACTAACCTACAAATGATCCTTAGGAACATAACTCATCTGGAAACTGGGGGCTGCTTTTACAACCATCTCCAGCCTGTCAGGTCCGATAGATTAGAGCCAAGACAACAGCATTGATTTACAATCTTGGCCCTGCTGCTGAACCACTTCCTAATTTACACCCTTTATTCTTAAAATGAGAGGCATAATATGTCTGTCCCAACCACAAGGTTGTTCAGATAATAAGTATGACTATTTCTGAGCAAATGTCTTACAAAATTGACAATACTTGTGTGTTTACTGATATTCCACATTATACATCATGGAATTCACAATACATATAATTGGTTATAAGGAAGTACTTTCTAAGATTAACAGGACCACCCCAAAACAATCAATAAGCTCCTTTTTTTGTCCTTTCCTGAGTTTTTTCTTTTTTCTTAGCAGAGATGTCGCGTTTTTGCTCTTAACCTATATATTATTTTTAGAATATTGGCATTACCCAAAGCCTGTCTAAATTTAGAAGTGCTAATTGAGGGTATGATAACACACATGTGCATCTACACATTTTAGAAAGTCTTAGAATTTATAAAACACTGAAAAAATAATTTCTGTTACACTAAGCACAATAACTGGGTAAGCAAGTGTTTAAAAAAATGTTCAAAACTTGAAAATAATGGCAAAAGGGTACAGCAAGCCCTTTCAATGACTTACTGGTATATTATTTTAAAAGCCTCCTCAAGAACTATTTATCTACTTACTTATGTTTGACTATGCTATTTCCCATTTTTAATAGAGACTAGACACTGTGAAATTATATGTTAAATTGTAATTTCTATCAAGTACAAAAGATAATCCTAAAGGCCGCTTTTTGTTGTCCTCTGGGCCACTAACCAATGTTATATCTAACCAAGCTATCTTGTTCTAACATTTTTTACATATTTTTCCTGATTAATTATAGATAGATAGATAGATAGATAGATATAGATATAGATATAGATATAGATATCTTTGTTCTTCAAATGTTCCTGAAACCAGTTTTACCCTCATATAATAACCCTCATATTGGTTATTTCATTAAATTATGAGTTGGATAAAATCTTTGACAAATATTCATTTGTATCTGTATAAGAGTCATCTTTTTAACTTGTTGAAAATTATATTTTGATAAGAGTGAGAGGGAAAATAGTAAGATTAAGCCTACGAGCCTTATGAGCTTCAGGAATAATAAACACTGAACATTTGCAAGCATCCTTCAGTTTTGACCCAATAATTACTGTCCTTGTGTCAGAGAAGAACACAGTTGTCTCAGCCCCCAACACATTCCTTTTAGTTACCACTGATTGATTTATTCTCCTATTACAAATATTGTGTGAGGCATTTTGTACTTATTATCTCTTCAAACATAGATAAGCCATTGGCCAGAGTAACTACAAAAAGAAGAAAGAAGACTCAAATAACAAAAATCAGAAATGAAAAAAGGAGACATTACAACCAATACCACAGATATGCAAAGAATCATTAGAGACTATTATGAACAACTATACACCAACAAACTTGAAAACCTGGAAGAAATGGATAAATTTCTGGACACACACAAACTACCAACACTAAACCAAGAAGAAACAGAAAACCTGAAGTGACCAATAACAAGCAATGAAGTTGATGCAGTAATCAGCTGTCTCCCAACAAAGAAAACTCCAGGACCAGATGTCTTTACTGCTGAATTCTACCAAACCTTTAAAGGAGAATTAACACCAGTCCTTTTCAAACTATTCCAAAAAATTGAGACAGCAGCCATTCTCCCAAATTCATTCTATGAGGCCAGGATTACCCTGATACAAAAATCAGAGAGTGACACAACGAAAAAAGAAAGCTACAGGCCAATATCCTTGATGAACAAAGACACAAAAATCCTCAACAAGATAATAGCAAACAGCATACAACAGCACATCAAAAAAGAGTATACACCATGATCAAATGGGCTTCATCCCAGGGATGCAAGGCTAGTTCAACACATATAAATCAATAAATGTGATACACCAAATCAACAAAGGCAAGGACAAAAGCCATATGATTATCTCAATAGATGCAGAAAAAGTATTTGACAAAATTCAGCATCCCTTCATGATAAAAACCCTTAACAAATTAGGTACAGAAGGAAAGTATCTCAACACAGTAAATGCTATATATGAAAACCCATGTGAACCAACATCATCCAGAATGGGGAAAAACTGAAAGCTTTTCCTTTGATATTAGGAACAAGAAAAGGATGCCCACTCTCACCACTTCTATTTAACATAGTACTGGAAGTACTAACCAGAGCAATCAGGCACGAAAAAGAAATAAAGGGCATCCAGATTGGAAAAGATGAAGTCAAACTGTCCCTATTTGCAGATGACATGATACTACATATAGTAAAACCTAAAGACTCTATCAAAAAACTTCTAGAGCTGGTTAACAATTTCAGTAACATTGGAGGATACAAAATAAATGCCCCCAAATCAGTTGCATTTATATTCTCCAATAACATGCTAGCAGAAAGATAAATCAAGAAAGTAAGCCCATTTAAAACAGTCACAAAAAAAAAAATACCTAGGAATCAATTCAACCAAGGAGGTAGAGCTCTCTACAATGAGAACTACAGACCACTACTGAAAGAAATTAAAGAAAACACAAAAAGATGGAAAGACATTCCATGCCCTTGGATTGGAAGAATTAACATTGTGAAAATGTCTATACTACACAAAGTGATCTACAGATTCCTCCTCAAAATACCAATGACATTCTTCCCAGAAATGGAAAAAACAACCTTAATATTCATATGGAAAAACAAAAGATCCCAAATAGCCAAAGCAATACTGAGCAAAAAAAATAAAGTTGGAGGCATAACACTACCTGACTTCAAATTATACTACAAAGCTATAGTAACCAAAACAGCACAGGACTGGCATAAAAATAGAAACTTGGACCAGTGGAGCAGAATAAAGAACCCAGAAATCACCCCTTAGACTCACAGCTATCTGATATTTGGCAAAGGTAACAAAAACCTACAGAGGGGAAAAGACTCTCTCTCCAATAAGTGATGCTGGGAAAATTGGATATCCCTATGCAGCAGAATGAAACTAGACATGCATCTCTCACCATATACCAAAAACAACTCAAAATGGATTAAAGACTTAAGTATAAGACCTGAAACTGTAAAATTACTAAGGGAAAATATAGGTGAAACACTTCAAGAACTAGGTCTGGGCACAGACTTTATGAACATGAGCCTGAGAGTACAGGCAACAAAAGAAAAAATAA
>NW_007743555.1:0-746 GCF_000696425.1 Galeopterus variegatus | reverse complement strand
TGCAAATTAAAACCACACTGAGATATCATCTCATCCCAGTTAGACTGGCTATAATCAAAAATATAGAGAATAACAAATGCTGGCGAGGGTGTGGAGAGAAGGGAATGCTCCTACACTGTTGATGAGACTGTAAATTAGTTCAATCACTATGGAAAACAGTATGGAGATTTCTCAAACAGCTACAGATTGATCTTCCATTTGATCCAGCAATCCCATTACTGGGTATATACCCAAAGGAATGAAAATCATTTTACCTGTATTCCCATGTTGACCACAGCTGTTTACAATCCAAGATATGGAAACAACCTAAATGTCCATCAATGGATGACTGGATAAGGAAAATGTGGTATATATATAAATACACCATGGAATACTACTCTGCCATAAAAAAGAATAAAATACTCCCATTTGCAACAACGTGAATGAGCTTGGAGAAATTTATGTTGANGAAAATATAGGTGAAACACTTCAAGAACTAGGTCTGGGCACAGACTTTATGAACATGAGCCTGAGAGTACAGGCAACAAAAGAAAAAATAAACAAATGGGACTATATCAAACTAAAAAGCTTCTGCACAGTAAAGGAAACAATCAACAGAGTGAAAAGACAACCTACAGAGAGGGAGGAAATTTTTGCTAACTAGGCATCTGACAAGGGATTAATATCCATAATATACAAGGAACTTGAGCAATTACACAGTAAAAAACAAATAACCCAATTAAAAAATGGGCAAAAGAGCTGAATAG
>NW_007743554.1:18880-19088 GCF_000696425.1 Galeopterus variegatus | reverse complement strand
TAGAGAGTCAAAAAGGTCTTCTGTGAGTAAGCCACACTTGAGCTGATATAAAGAATCAGGAAAGAAGGGTAGTGAAAATACAGAGTGGAACACGCAGCATTTAAGAAACTAGCTGAAGTATGGAATGGTGTTTCAGAAAGTAGACTCGACTCATACAGCTTGCTTGCAAACAGAGATCTACCAGTAATTATCTGTAGATTTTTGAGCA
>NW_007743554.1:15341-15861 GCF_000696425.1 Galeopterus variegatus | reverse complement strand
AAACTCCATCAATATCTAACAGAGTCATACAATACGATTTAATTGTTCATCACATACTTGGTAAAGCTGAATTCATGAAATGTTTTATAGTTAAATAATCCAAAAAACAATTACAGAAACCAATAGTGTCAAGATAATGTTTAGAGTATAAATTAAAGCATTTGGTCACATGCCCAATAGCAGAGAAAAAATGCTTTAAAGAGAACTATATTAATACACTTTTAATAGCATTCTACATCATAAGTATGTAGTATTATGGAATTCATCAGAGTGACTTCACGTGGTAATGCATTTTGCATACTATTATTAAATTACAGTCAAATTCAATGCTTTGTAATAATATTAAACAGAATTGTCATTTTTAATTTTATAATGTGCTAAATAGTTAAATAATTTAACATAAAAAATTTAATGTACCATTTTGATAATGTACCAGGACTTATAGAAAATTAGTTTCTTTTATCTTTCAATACCAAATCCCTAAAATAAGGAGTGTGAGCATGTGAAACTCAATTTGTAT
>NW_007743554.1:12899-13537 GCF_000696425.1 Galeopterus variegatus | reverse complement strand
TAAGCACTTGGATGTTATGGCAGACAGCAGTTGGAGTGTCTTTCTAGCACAGTATGATCTCTTCTTTTCTGTGAAAGTCTCTGATATTCAAAAGTGCATCATGATATGGCTTCTTTGATCAGAGTCAATTAATCTAGGAGTAGGACCTGACTCAAGCAATGTCAGTCAAGGTTCTTCTTTCGAAGTTTCAAACTAAAGCTGGGAAAAGAACTTTAGTGAATCTCTCTCTGAGGGTGGGGCTTGAAAACGTGTTGCTCAGAAACTACTGGCAGTTCGTATAGTACCATGTGAAGGAACCAGGTTGCTGAGAATACAGCTGAAAGCAGGAAGAAGCATTACCTCAGTTTTTCATCCTATGTTTATTAAGCATGTACTTGGTGGATATAGTGATATGCACTGAGGACACCACGAAGAGCAGAACCAGACAACACTCCTGTTTCTTGGAGCACATCAGCTAGTGTTAGAGATAAGCACCGAGGCATAAATAAAACCAAGAGTGACTGATTGCACACTAGGTGCTATGAAGGAAGAAATAAGGGTCCCATGACAGCCTCTAAAAAAGAAAGGTGAAGTAGCCTAGAGAGTCAAAAAGGTCTTCTGTGAGTAAGCCACACTTGAGCTGATATAAAGAATCAGGA
>NW_007743554.1:4707-9732 GCF_000696425.1 Galeopterus variegatus | reverse complement strand
TTTGAAAACAAAGAGGCCAGGAGAGCACAATACTCTTCTTGTTGGTGTTGGGGCTCAGAAGAGATATCCTAAAGGGGAGGCCTGAGAAGCTGCTTCAAAAGCAAAGTTTTTCTCTGATGTTCTTCTGCCCTCCTGTCTCTCAGCCTTCCTGAGGCAAGCCATGGAAACTAGAATCCCTCTTCCCTAATAAGGGTTATAGAAACCAGCACCCCTTTTTCCCCAAGCCAGCCATAAAGACTAAAAATATACTCTAATCTTCCCCTTCCTTTCTGTCTTGGAGCTGGCCATAAAGAAATTCTCTGGCCTACTTTGTCTGAGTGTAGGCCATAAGACTCCCTTTTCAGAAAGGGCCCTGCCTCATACCCCGGAGGAATGAATGCTACACAAAGAGGCCAAGAAAAATTTGAACAGACAGGCCTTGCTGGGTTTCCCCACTCAGTCTATTAGCATAAGGGCCTACTTTTCTTGTTCAATTATATTTCGACGTGACTGTCCCTGTTTCATAGAACCTAAGGACAGCGTTCCCTATATCTTTGGGTCTTCATTCTGAAGGCTCCCATGTCATGTAAAACTGTGATCAGATACATTTGTTATGCTGTTTCGCCTACTAATCTGTGTTTGTCCGTTGATTTTCAGCAAACCTTCAGCAGTTGAAGGGAAGTTTTCCCTTGGCCCCTATGGTGGTATTTAACGAATGGATAAAGTTTCATTGATGTCCATTACACAAAATGTCACTTAAAACCCTTGGGATTGAATCTTGGACTTTTAATTCTATAAGCCTAACTATTCTCAACTGCACAATTGTGTTAAAATTACTCATTTCTTAGATTTGTTTTAAGGGCTAATCGAGATAATGCTTGAGAAGTCTTTTGATTATGTTTATTATCAAAGTGCTCAGTAAAAGGAAGATGGTATTAATGCTATCATATTATTTATTTTATTTGATGTTCATAGTAAACCTGTGAAATAGGCAAGGGAGGCATTATTATTATCATTTCACAGTTGAGGCAGCTGAGACTCAGAATTAGATGGAGGCTTTCTTGTACATGATGGAACGTCCATGGTGATTGCCACCTCTCAGTGCTCCTTCTCAGCCATGCAGTTGCCAATCTAGACATGAAGAAAATGTAACTTAGAGCCTTTTGACTCGAAGACATACAGCCTCCTATCATGTGCATAACATACTGCTAAGCATGCTGGAGGAAACAGCAAGCGTAATTGCTATACATCCTTCCTGTTCAGCAGACATGAGGCCTGTGCTACTTGGTTCCTGTTCCTTCTTGGCTCAGAGAGGACTCGAAAGTATAACCATGGTGTTGAGGTCAGCATTAACACAATGCTGCCAGTAATGTACATCCTGTTACATACTAAGGACTTAGTGTTAAAACTGGCTTCATTCTTCATTCTTCCATTCAAAATAATCACTACTCATTACCCATTATTTTTCCTTCCCCCCCCTTCATTGAGTAGACTCTTATTGGAAGTTAAGCAGTTAAGCCTGACCTCTCTAGTAGGTAATTGCATTATTTCCTTTATGTGTTTATTGCAATATTTCTGAAAAAGTCAAGTGATTAGCTTTGAGAGTGGAAGTTCAGATGATCTTTTTTCATCTCACGATTGAAATTCGCTATCATTGGGTCTTTAGTAACAATGTTAGTAAGACATTTGCATTTTTCTTCCTCAATATAAAAATTAACTAGCATTGGTTAAAGGAATTAAACGTTATTTTAAAAGACTGTTGGATTGTTAAGAGGAATGTAGATGGTTTTCTTCTGAACTTTTTTCCCCCCAACACTGAAGAAGAGCCAGCATTATCTTTTGAGTGACACAGGGAGATGGTTGAAGTTCCCTGCAACCTGAGTATGGTGTCTTTGATCACATAACATGCTGCCAGATGACTATCGTTTTCAACAACATAAGGATTAGGGAATAAGTGGGTGGATTGAGTTAAATGTTTGTGTGTTTTATGTGTGAGTGAGTGTGTGTGTGTGTGTGTGTGTGTGCATGTGTGTATGAATTGGTGAATTAGAGCAGGAAGGAATTAAGAGTGGGAGAAAATAAAAGCACGATACAATGACACACACAAAGAATGCAAATATCCTTAAACCCTAAGCCCTGATTTTGGTCAGTGTCCAATGGAGCACACACATTATGTCTCCCACTGCTTATCATTCTTTCCTATTCCATTAGATCTGGTTTAAATCTGTTGGGTAATAAGAAACTCTAGTGAGTTATATTTTTTCCCTCTAGTTTCATTTCAGCATGAGGTCTGTGTAACTGAAAAAATCTGTTTTAAGGCAAATAGCATGACCCACAGCATGAGGATGTTTCTGTATTATAGAGAACCAGATTCGTTAGAGCAAATTCCAACAGCCATCTTTTCTGAGGTGGTTCTTTACAACTCACTCTTAAAACATTTACCTTGCCATGGCGCTAGTTGCCTTAGTTTTTGTTTTGTTTTGTTTAATTGAAATTGTATAGGCAAAAGACAAGAAATGGTCCTGTCCTACCCATTCACCATGTAAATAAAAACAAATAAAATGGTTTGGGACGTACCTCTATAAATTGTTCTAAAAACCACATGATACTGTCTTTATTCTGATATGTCCACCACATTTTAGAATCCAGAAATTCTGGCTGAGTATGATAAACTACTTTTTCAAGGTATTTCTATGGGATTTGTTGGTTTCAGAAACTGATACCCCAAAATATGGCACTTTGACATGATGAACTACAGAAGCACCTCAAGGTCTCTCTG
Organism: Galeopterus variegatus; assembly: GCF_000696425.1. NCBI lineage: Eukaryota > Metazoa > Chordata > Mammalia > Dermoptera > Cynocephalidae > Galeopterus > Galeopterus variegatus. The sequence goes on along the minus strand of NW_007743554.1, from coordinate 6,974 downwards.
ACCTTTTTCCCCTCGTCTCCACCCCTATCTCTCAATCCTTTGTCTCTCCCAAAGCACAGGATAATCTCCCTTTGCCTCTACAGATCATAGGGTACATTTTCTTCTCACAATAAACTGTGACCATATATATGAATTTTAGAGCTTGAAGGTATTCTATAAACCATCCAGTTTAACCCACATTTAATAGATATACCAACTGAATTATATAGAGACACGAGTACTTGCCTAATTTTGCATAGCAAGGTAGCAAAAAGTTCTGAATAGGGACAAGTTTAAGTTTCCAGGAAATCTCATATAGTGGAAAAATTTAAGCATTTTGAGAACAAAACAAAACATAATAAAGAAGCCTAAAATTATTGCTGAACAAACCATAATGCAGATGCTCTAATCTGACTCATTTAACAACAGGAACAATTCAACTACTCTTTTCAGACCTAAGTGAAGTGTGGCTTTCCGATAATCCAGTTCTTTCAGCTGGAGCTACCCAACATGCCTCTTTCTGGTGAATGTCACCTCACAGCTGAAGCAAGTTTATGGGGCACTGCAGTTCCCTGGGCGCTCTTTGTTCAGTGGAGAACCAGAGAACTTCAGTCTCAGGGACTGTGAATCCACCACCTTTCATCAGTCTGAAATGCATTTTAAATCAATGTCAGGCTGGCTGCAAAATTGATGTTGCCAACTTCACAGTGACTCTATCTGTCCCATAGTCCCATGAGTACCTATCCCAATTACATAAAGTAAAACATAAGAAATGAGAAAAAACAATTATTTTATGCTAGCTGAGTTTGATATAACAGATAAGAAGGATGAAATTATAAAACTGCAGAATCAAAAATAATAATCCTAGCCAGTGCCATAGAGAAAAAGAAAACCTTCTGGGTGTATTGTCATGGATGTAAAGAAAATTATATACATGTAGAAGCTTTATGTTGCTATACATGCCAAAGTGGAACTATTACATGTTGGTGTCTTCTCTGGAGAATGTTGAAAATCTTTCATTTTCTTTTGTCTGGTATTAATGAAGCCATTTTTCTCACATCTGAGTTTGGTTAGTCACTATTTCAAACATTATTATACTGAAAACGTTATTATACTGAAAACTCAAATAAAATGATTTTGCCTGTAGGTCTCAGATTCCACACAGAATTCTTTAATTATTAGTGAAGAAGTTTTGATTTTTTCCATATTGAAACCAGTCTCTTTAGTACTTCTAGGACTCAGATATTTTTGGTTTTAATTTCGTGTAACTAACGCAGTCATCAGAGTTTGCACATTTTATTATTCATTATTTCCCTGATTGGCAATTACCTGACCAGAAGTGGTAAAGCACTTCATGAAGTGGTGCTTACCAGCTCCTTGTCTGTGTGTACAGTTTGGCTGCATGTGATTTTGCTACATTAACAAATTTTAACACAACCTGATGGCTCGATAATGTCCGTTGCCTAATTGGCATTGCTGAAAAAGTTGTAGGGAGTTTGGTTGTGCTGGACGATGCTTTAATATTGTCCAAAGTAGAGGGGAAAATAAAGAATTGTTTGCAACCAGACAAGAGGACAAGGAATAAAGAGAAAGTAATAAATGAATAAGCAAGAACAAGAAAATGTGACTATCTGAGAAAGGGAGTCGAAGCCAGTTTTCATCTCTGTCAGCTGCTTGGGAGAAATAGGGAGGGAGAGGGGCAAACAGAGTTTTGTTTAAAACATTGGGAAACAACAGAGGGCAATGGTTAAACACTCAGGTTGCGGAGCCAGAATTCCTGGGCTTGAAGCTTCTCTTTGACACTTCCTGCTGTGTCAACAATGGCACACTGCTCAATCTCAATCTGTTACATAGATCTGAAATAGGGCTAATCATAGTACCTACCTCATGGACCCACTGGGTAGATTCCATGAGCTAAACCATGTCTTGATCCTTAGGCTTGGGCATGACCCCCTCTAAATATTAGCTGTTATTATTATTTAATCTTTAGAGTGTTTTGTGGTTGTGTATGGGGGATCTCTAAGGAAAATTGTAAAGCCAGAGCAAGAAAATATAAAATTAGTTTCGTAGATAAAAGGGATTTGATGAAACAAATGTGTACCACAACGGCTACAATGTAAACTTGCTGGAAATAACTGTGAGTGTGGGATTGTGACAGCCAATTTCATTTGGAAGAAAAGTAGGGCTATTATTTTTTAGGTCCAAGTAGAATTGCCTAATGGATTCCATACGTAATGTAAAACTATATGCCTGGCTTACTTTCATTTGTAGAGGGAGAATGAGAGATC
>NW_007743554.1:407-1030 GCF_000696425.1 Galeopterus variegatus | reverse complement strand
ATTAACAGTGAGCTCAACATGATCTCTGTGCTCATGAACATTACATGTTATTAGGCATTTGTTGTACATATGAGTAATTTCTCCATGAGGAACACAAGTACTTAGGACAAGTTAGAAATAGAAAGAGGAAAATGAAAGAACTATTGTTAATGAAGGCCTCTATTAAACAGTGGATTGTCTCTTAAGTTTAGAAAGAAACTAATGTCAACTATATTCAAATACTAGGTCCTGGGATATCCTTTTCTCATTTCTATTTTGTATCAATATGGCTCTCTTCTGTTTAAAAAAAAAAGTTAAATAAAAATTAACATAAAGGGAAAATCTTTATATTATTAAATAATATCTTTGAGGCATTTGGTTTCCATACATACCTTTATTTTGGTTAGGAATTATGGCCTTTTGATGTTGCCAGAAAAAATGTTTTATTTCCTAAACACCATTATCTGATCTCTGGGTTTATATATTATGTACAATTTTCAGATTAAAAAAATAATAAAATAATGGGGCCGGCCCGGTGGCGCACTGGATAGTGCGCCGCTTGGTAAGCGCGGCAGCGCTCCCACCCGAGGGTTCGGATCCCACGTACAGACTGGTTCCCGCTCACTGGCTGAGCGAGGCGCGGG
>NW_007743554.1:0-272 GCF_000696425.1 Galeopterus variegatus | reverse complement strand
AACTAAATAGGCTTACTATGAGTGAATGATGAAAGAATTCTCTAATATGCAACTATGTGGGAATTTCTGCCAGCAACTATGTAAGAGAAACTAGAAGAAATCATCTGACACTCTTTGAAAATATAAACAAATTATTTAAAAAATAAAAAGGGAAAAAGAAAAAGTGAGCTAGAAGAAAAAAGCTTGGGATTAGTACTTTCTAAGATTGAAATTTAGGAGCTAAGCTTTGTCAGTTTTTATTGGTTAATAAGATTGAGGGAATAAGTGGCAAG
>NW_007743553.1:16655-18689 GCF_000696425.1 Galeopterus variegatus | reverse complement strand
GGTATGCTTTCTGCCCCCACCAGGGGATGGCACTGGGCTGAGAGGGGAGGGAAAATTCCCGTGGTGGAAACCGTTCTTATTCCCCAGCGCGGGGGACGGCAAATGGGCCGGGTCTCCTCTTTCCTTCATCCACCTCGGCCGCCAATGCCTGGATAAACCTCGAACCCGTGCCAAGCCCGAGCGCCCAGCAGCCAGGAGGCTGCCTTCCCGCCCCGCACCACGTCGGACGGGTGAGTGTGTGTGAGGGCGAGTGTGCGTGGAAAGGTCCGTGAGCGTGAACCCCGCATCCCGCGGCTGGCCCGGCCGAGGCGACACTACTAGGAAGAGTGGGAAGAATAAATTACCTCTGGTAACCGCCGGTCCCCGAGATCGTCCCATCAGTTGTTCAACAACCTGCAGCCGCGTGCAGTTTCTGCAATCCAGCCAAAAGTCAGACCGATCCCAGCGAAGTCACCCTCGCCACACGCGGCAAAGAATGATAATCAACGCGCANTCAGGGTTTAATCACATCTGCAAAGCAGACAGCAAAACATAGCACTCAGAGTCCTAGTATGTCATATCATGATTAGAATTCCGAGGAGTTTTAAGTTCCCTAGAATAATGACTCAAATATAGATTACATAAGCTATCAGAACAAACAAGTATTTGACTGCCCGATGGGATAGCTTAATCCTAACAAGTACCAAGTGACTCTGTTCNGCGGAGCAAGGAGAAAGGAGGGTTCAAACGTCTCTCCCGGTCCGCAGTTGCCAGCTTCGGAATCCGGCTCTGGCTCCAGCAGCAGCACAGGGACCCACGCGGCAGCTACTAACACGCGGCAGTCACAGCTGGGGCTGCTTCCCCCGCTCTTGCTGCCGCCGCCGCCGCCGCTTAAGAAAAGACGCTGCTGAGGAAACCACACATCCCCCGCCATCCCGCAGCCGCTCTTCATATCCAGTCTCGCACCCCACCCCCTTCTCTTTCTTCTTCTCCCTCGTCCTCTCCTTTCCGCCTCGGACCCGGGGCGATGGAATAGGCAGGGGGAGCGGCGAGGGCCAGGGGTGGCTTCTCCGCCAAACCCTCCTCCTCCGCCTTCTCCGGAGGTTCTTTCCCAGCCGAGGGTCCCCTCTGGCACCCGCAACCTGCGCCGCGAGCTAGAGCGAGAGCCACGCCAACTCCTTCCCGGGTGCACGGCGGGGTAACGCGGGCAGAGCGGGCGCCGGGCTGCCGAGGGCTGCGTCCCAGGGGGCTGATTAGCTCCCCGCCAGGCCGAGCAGCTGCGAGCACGTGGGGGCTTCATTGCGCGGCCCCGGGCTCTGCGACGCCGCTGCTTGCTCTTCGGTTCTTTCTCTTCCTCGACTCTCCAAGAGCGAGCGAGGCTCCGGAGCGCTCCAGACACGCGCACTCACACGCGCGCACACGAGCGAGCTCCTGCCCGAGCAGACCGTGCAACTCGCGCGCGCNAATCCAGCCATGGAGCCCGGGGCAAAAGACAGACCGACCCCAGCGAAGTCACCCTCGCCACTCGCGGCAAAGAATGATAATCAACGCGCAGAGAAGGCAGCAGGAGGGTGGAGACCCCAGTCAAGGACATAACAACAAAGTCTCTCTCCCCTTTGTCCTGCTGCACAGCCGTGGAGAAAGGGGAAGGGGGGAGAGCCACGTGCTCATCTTCCGTCAGGTGTCCTTGCGTCACGCGCCCCAAGGGGGCAAAAGCGGAGCAAGGAGAAAGGAGGGTTCAAACATCTCTCCCGGTCCGCAGTTGCCAGCTTCGGGGTCCGGCTCTGGCTCCAGCAGCAGCACAGGGACCCACGCGGCAGCTACTAACACGCGGCAGTCACAGCTGGGGCTGCTTCCGCTGCTCTTGCTGCCGCCACCGCTACCGCCGCTTAAGAAAAGACGCTGCTGAGGAGACCACACATCCCCCGCCATCCCGCAGCCACTCTTCATATCCAGTCTCGCACCCCACCCCCTTCTCTTTCTTCTTCTTCTCCCTCGTCCTCTCCTTTCCGCCTCGGATCGGGGGCGATGGAATAGGCAGGGGGAGCGGCGAGG
>NW_007743553.1:13826-15157 GCF_000696425.1 Galeopterus variegatus | reverse complement strand
GAGCAAGAGGCGAGAGCTCGGAGAGACGGCCAGGGAGGGGAGCTCGCGCCGGGGGAAGGGGTGGCCGGCAAAACCTGGATCTGGAGTGCTCGCGGGCTCCGCGCTGCTGGCTCCACCTAGCAGCTCCGCAGCTGCAGGTGGCGAAGGAGAGGGCTGCCGTATACGAGAGGCTTTCCGTCCTGGGGTTGTCAGACAGAGGGTGTCTCTGCTGCGGCTGCGAGGCACGCTCTCTCGCGCGCTCCCTCCCTCCAGCTTTCTCCCATCTCTCTTCACTCTCTTTGCTTCCTTACCTAGGTGAGTAAACGACAGCATGTTAAAGGTCCTGCCAGTGTCTCTTTTTTTCAGGTGCGGATTATTCCATATTTTCACTATGCAAGTACCGACTCCCAAAGCGTTTCCTGCCTTTGGTCCATTGTATGTTCCTTCAAACTTATCTAACGTGGAAGTCCAGTGCGGGGTTAAAAAGTATCCTTCTCTGATCACGGAGCATGGAGATTCAATGCCTTTATTTCACAGCATCCAGAGAAATTGCTACAATGGATATAGAAAGATGTCGGTTCCAAAGCCGTGCCTTCTGATAAAGGAAAACAAGTCTGCTCAAGTTAACTGAATGACCTGGACCTCTTTATGCTTTCTTTGTAAATGAGAGGGTTAAGTACATAATTTCTAATGTCTTTTCCTGCTCCAAAATTTCGTGATTTCAGGTGGTTAAGGTGTTATTTTCTATAGCAGTACACTCGAATTAGTAAGATTTATTATATGCATCCAACTCGCACATTACATCCATAGTCAAATTCTCCAAATTGTATTTGATTGTATACGTTCAGAATGTTCTAATGCCCTCTGGGAGCTCTTAGGAAGGTAACACCAACCTCAGCATATCTGAAGAACCTAAAACCTTGTTAGAATTAACAGACCATACCCAACACAAGTGACTATGAAAATCTCATTCATTCTTCAAAGCTCAACACCAGTGCCAAGTTCTTCGGGAAGCCTTTTCTCAACAAGCCCCAATCAAAAAGAAATCACTCCTTGCATTACACTCCCATAGCACTTTGGTGGTATCTCTGCAGTAACACCTATTTCATTCTATTCCTACTTGTTCTTTTTTAATAGTTGATTATATGACTCCACAAATTATAGGATCTATCTTGAATGCAAATTCCAAGTTTAAATTCTCTAATAAAGGCAAGGTTACTCTATCTACAGTACTTTACACATAGTAATTCCTTTTTTAAAAATGTGGGGTGGGGAAAGATTTAATGATATAGATGAATTCTGACCAACTGGATGTTCAAGAGCTCAAATCAGGCTACTTGAATCGGCCTAAT
>NW_007743553.1:11471-12290 GCF_000696425.1 Galeopterus variegatus | reverse complement strand
TGTCTTTTCATACTCAGTTAAAGCCCTCTTATTTGACTGGAATCAGTAGTTATTCAGTTAGTGGAGAAAAAAATGGTTAAAGCAAAAAATAATAACAATGATATCTATAGACTATATTAGTTAGTGTTCACTTTGGCTGCAACAACAGAAACAAAAAATAAAGTGACTTAAACAAGATAAAAGTTTCTTTTCAAATGAAAGGTTGACCACCTAGAGACAGGTGGTCCAGGGCAGATATGGCCCTGAGCATACCAAACTGAAGCAGACACCTTCTGCCTTCTTGGTCAGCCACCTGTGGCCTCGATTCCTAACTTCAGTTCTAGCAATCACGTCCACATTACAGAGGAAAAGGAAGAAGAAGAAGGAAAAGAAAAGTATACTTGCACCCAAGGACATTTTTCTGAAGTTACACACAAAATTTCTCCTTTCATTCCATCCTCAGGTGGGAAATATAGACTATTCCAGGCACTCAGGTGTCTAACTGAAAATGAGAATTCTTTCATGATTTAGCTCTTCCTTAACCTATGACTTACCATTGTGCACCATCCTAAGCTGGGCTTTGCATATATTAGTCTTTTAGTAACCAAATGAATGGCTAAAGCAGACAGTACACAATGCCACCTTCAAATGAAATGACCTTCTACTTCAACCAGATATAAGTTTTCACAAGATATCAAACTACTGAGCTTTTGCCATTAGGAGTAATACCTCTAGTACCCAATCAAACATCAGCAGATGGTTACTATCAAAAATGCTGTGGGCTTAAAGATACTGACAAATCATGGTAATCAGGGTTTAATCACATCTGCAAAGGAGACA
>NW_007743553.1:10277-10756 GCF_000696425.1 Galeopterus variegatus | reverse complement strand
TCAACAACTGTCATGGCTGGGAATGGAAAGAAATAGAATTTTTGTTCCCTTGTAAATCACTGCCACTCTTCTGGCCTCTAGTTCTCTGCCCCACTTTTTTAAGACTGTAAAACCTGATTCATAATTATTCTCCCTTCTCTGAGAGTAAAATCAGAGGAATGGGAGGATGTGTATGAAGTGGCCTTCTGTAAACTATATGGCCTTGTCCCTTGGCCATGGTTTATTGGTCCAGGCATGGGTGACTAACTCAAGCTTGGCTAATCAGTCTTTTCACATGATTTTTCACACTATTTATGCACAGGATCCCAATATATCACAATGATGGAGGAGGCTCTGGAGCTATTTGCAATAGACTGAATGCTTGTGTCCCCTTAAAATTCATATGTTGAAATTCTAACCCCCACATGATGATATTAGAAAGTGGGGCCTTTGGGAGGTATTTGGGTCATGACTTTAGAGCCATAAAGAAGGGGATCAGT
>NW_007743553.1:8088-9141 GCF_000696425.1 Galeopterus variegatus | reverse complement strand
ATTGATCCAGCCATGGGTGACTAACTCAAGCTTGGCTAATCAGTCTTTTCACATGATTTTTCAGACTATTTATGCACAGGATCCCAATACATCACAATGATGGAGGAGGCTCTGGAGCCTCAATGGACTGAATGCAATGGACTGAATGCTTGTGTCCCCTTAAAATTCATATGTTGAAATTCTAACCCCCACGTGATGATATTAGAAAGTGGGGCCTTTGGGAGGTATTTGGGTCATGAATTTAGAGCCCTCAAGAATGGGATCAGTGCGCTTATGAAAAGGGACTCCAGAGAGCTCTCTTGCTTTCTTTCTACCATAACGATGTATGAGAAGCTGGCAGTCTGCAACCCAGAAGAAGTTACTCACCAGAACCCAATCATGCAGGCACCCTGATCTCAGACTTCCAGCCTCCAAAACTGTGAGAAATAAATTTCTGTTGTTTACAAGCCACCTAGGCTGTGGTGCTTTGTTTATATTAGCCCCAATTGACTAAGATGCTATTCATGGTCACATTGATGTGTATCTGCTTCATGATGGTATCTAAACATGACTTAATGTGATATTTTCCTAAAAGATGCAATCAGATAAAATAAATACTACTAGCATTATTCGAAACTCCTGTTTCTTTTGCATCTATTTTTTAACTCTCAAATCAGATACACACAAGGGAAAATTCTGTATGGATGTGTAGTTATAGGACTATCATGCAACCCGTGTTATGGTGATACCTAGGAAATTAGGTTTCCCTCAAATTGCCTACTGAATTTTCTTAAAATCTGAGATCATGAAAGGAATACTGCATTACTCTTCTGGGAATGTTGGTTACAGTATTTTTGCAGTACTCCCACATAGATGATGTTCTCATTTCTGGTGTCATCTTCAAACATATGCCTCATCTCTTGTCTTATAAATAACAAAATTAAGACTGGTAGAAAAAATAAAGGTTATTGCCTACTTGGCAATGTAGTGCTCAGGACCATAGTAGGTATTCAATAAATGTTTCGTGAATAAAATAATTCAACACAAATGTTATACAATATATGATATTAAATA
>NW_007743553.1:6515-7240 GCF_000696425.1 Galeopterus variegatus | reverse complement strand
ACACCATTTAGGCATGTTTACCTTACTAATCCTCTGCCTACATTAGTAGAGATTCCAAAAGCTAGTCTTTATAACGAGAAATTTCCCCCGTTGCTACATTTCATTGGATCAGGGAGGAGAGAAGGTAAGTCCCTTGATTAGTAAGTTGACATGTTGATCAAGTCTTCCTGGGGAAGTTGGAGTTGGGGCTGAGTGAGTCATTGTTTCTTTCTCTGGATAAACCATGTAAGCTCTGGATTCCTGAATCAATATGGCAGTGAAAGGACGTCCACACCACAGTATGGGTATTTTCACTACATTGATTCTTCCAATCCATGAACAAGGAATAGACATTCCATATTTCATTGTGCTCTTTTTCTTTCAACAGCGATTTTGAGTTCTAGTTGCAAAGATCTTTCACCTCCTTGCTTAAATTTATTTGTAAGTATTTTATTTTTTTGGTGACTATTTTAAATGGGCTTGCTTTCTTTATTTCTTTTTTGCTAGTTTGTTGTTGAAGTATTAAAATGTCACTGTTTTTCATGTATTGATTTTGCATCCTGAATTCGTTTATCAGCTCTAAGACTTTTTTGGTAGTCTCTTGGGTTTTCTATGTATAGGATCATGTCATCTGCAAATAGGGACAACTTGACTTCATTTTTTTCCCATTTGGATGCCTTTTATATCTTTCTCTTGTCTGATTCCTCTGGCAAGTACTTCCAATACTATGTTATACAGGAATGGTG
>NW_007743553.1:5736-6272 GCF_000696425.1 Galeopterus variegatus | reverse complement strand
ATGTTACACAGGAATGGTGAAAGAGGGCATCCTTTTCTTGTTCCTGTTCTCAGAGGAAAAGATTTCTGCTTTTTCCCACTCAAGATGATGTTGGCAGTGAGTTTGTCATTTATGGTCTTTATTGTATTGATATACTTTCCTTCTACACCTAATTTGTTGAGCATACATCACAAAGCGATGTGGAATTTTGTCAAATGTGTTTTCTGCATCTATTGTGATGATCATACATTTTTTTATTCTTGATTTTGTTGATGTGGTATATCACATTTATTGATTTGCATATGCTGAGCCATCTTTGCATCCCTAGGATGAATCCCACTTGATCATGATGTATAATCATTTTGATATGCTGCTGTATTCTTTTTGCTCAGCAGGATTGAAGCTGTAATCAGAAATCTTCCAACAAAGAAAAGCCCAGGGCTGGATGGCTTCACCACTGAATTCTATCAAACCTTTATAGAGGAAATAATACCCGTTCATTCCAAACTAATCCAAAAAATTGGAATGGAGGCCATTCTTCCAAACTCAATCTGTAT
>NW_007743553.1:0-442 GCF_000696425.1 Galeopterus variegatus | reverse complement strand
CAAAATATTTTTTAAAACAATTGTATGTAGATATGTCTTTTATAAAACGTAGTATCATCAACCATAAATATTATATTGATCATTTGCTCTATTCATACTTCTTGCAAGATAATATATCTTATAAACAATCTTTCAGAAAAAACAATTTATGGTTTTTCTTTTCACATAAGCACAAGTAAATTATCTGAGCAATAGCAATTTTATATTTTATATCTCTTTCATCTTTACTATATAACTATAACCTAGTAATATATCCTGAGCTTTCCTCTTTTATTTCTTCAGTGCCACCTTTTCTCTCCAACACCCCTACTACAGTATGCCTTCAATGTCATCATGAATGAATATTTTGAGAAACATATTTTAAATCATTATCTACCTTAACTTCATCCTTAAACCTTCCACTCTTGATCTCTGGCAATGATGTTGCAATTACTTGGTTAAA
>NW_007743552.1:18065-18696 GCF_000696425.1 Galeopterus variegatus | reverse complement strand
TCATATACAGTGTATATTGACAAAATAAAAATTAAAAAAAAAAAATAAAAAAAAAAATAAATAAAGAAACTCTTACTCCGCAACACAGGGGGCACCACAGAACCGCGCCGCTCCGTACCTAGTGCGCAGCCCCTGATGTCAGACCTGGGTGGCTCTGCACAGGGGTGACCAGAAGAGGCGCACACTGACTTCCGCCTCTGAGTCTGTGGGACGCGAGACCTTGTCGTGAGACACGAGACCTTGCCTTGAGACACTTGGCGTCTAGTCAGCAGAGGGAGATTCTAGGCTCTGCCAAAAGGTAACGTGAAGACGTCGAGTAAGGTTTAAGGGCACCCCCTACCCCCAAACAGAGAAGGTCAGCGGAGGTAGTCCTCTTCCATGATCCTGAGAGTTAAGTTCAGAACCTCGAACATGGACTGAGGGGACTTTCTCCCCCAGGATAAAAGGATCCCCACAGAGCACCAACACTACTATGAGCCCTGGTAGCTCTTCTGCAGAACCGTGAGGCTAAGGTATCCTCACTTTATCCTTAGTGACCACAGGGGGCGGAGGGCCTTGGTCTGACAGGGAAGTGGGAGGTCATTAAGAGGAGGTGACTCAGGCCCTTGGGCAAGTCAAAGTGTGGACTGAG
>NW_007743552.1:16794-17215 GCF_000696425.1 Galeopterus variegatus | reverse complement strand
TTAAATGTTCCTCTCAATAGAAAGTTTAAGTAGCTTCAGAATCCAAATTTATACAAGTCATATCTTTGTTGATGTGTATGAGTTTCAAGAATAAGAGTTTTACTATTTTACAGAAACAATTATGAAATTTTGCCTCTTATTTGGTGATCTCAAAAAGATCACAAAGTAGTGGATTAGGCATTTCCTTAGAAATGTGAAAAGACTCAGCAGTATAATAGTTGGGATCAATAAATAGAGGGAAAAAAGTAAAAGATTCCAAATCCTTCTATTTCCTCGTTATTTGTAGTCGGTTCTCTGAAAAGAGGAGATATATACTTGTAAATGATTAGCTTATTCAAGAATGTATGTGAGTGTACATCTACACCTAAATAAATTCGACATCTTGCACTGTCTTATTACTTATTTCAGAAACACTACTTGG
>NW_007743552.1:11224-12273 GCF_000696425.1 Galeopterus variegatus | reverse complement strand
TTTTTTTTTTACCACCTTGGTTAAATTTATTCCTATTTCTTTCTTTATTTATTTTGGATCCTATCAAAAATGCAATTATTCTCTTAATTTTCTTTTTGTCCTTTTTCTTTTTTTGGTGAACTGATTTTTGAGTGTTGATCTGGTACCCTGCAACTATGCTGAATTCATTTATTATCTTTAGTGTTTTTCTTTCTTTCTTTCTTTCTTTCTTTCTTTCTTTCTTTCTTTCTTTCTTTCTTTCNCATCATCGAACATGAATTCTTGGGAAAAATATGTACATTTTCTTATAGGAAAGACATACCTAACTACAAATAGGTTTAAAGTGAAGAAAAGGTGATGACTGTAAATGTTATTAAATATTTTAAATATTCTATTCTAATAAGGCTGTAGCAATTCATATTCTTTCATATAAATTTGTGTGAATAATCTCTACCCTCGCTTGCATTTTGCTTAATCAACCTCTTAAAATTTGGTGAAGATTTTGAACAAAAATTTATTGTCTCACTGTTATTTTAATTTTCCTTTTTTCTAAGTAGCATGAGCAGAAAATTAAATTAATTCCTCATTCATAGTAATCAGGATTTCTTCAGTGACATCTTACCAGTATGCCTCTGGGCATGCTTTAAAATTCTGAAAGGTCAATAAGACATTCCGCTTTACAGTGAGGAGGAAAGATTTGATCAGAATGACCAGATAGCAGGGAATGGGTCCATGCAGAACACCCTCATCTAGTGAAGACCAGCAAGAAGATCAAGCAATTTCCACAGTCCATAGGAGGGATCACCAAGTCTAGGAGAGCACAGGTCCCTGAAACCTGGGATTCTTAGACACACCCTGTATCTAACTGTTATACAGTGGTTCTCAATATTTTATTTTATTTATTTATTTATTTATTTTTTGTCTTTTGTCTTTTTCCGTGTCCGGCAACGGATCTCAACCCTCAGTGTTGCCCCCGTACCGGACCAAGGACCGGCAACGGGATTGCAAACCTCGGTGTTGCTCCCACGCCTCGCTCAGCCAGTGAGCGGGAGCCGGTCTGTATGTGGGAT
>NW_007743552.1:4429-11214 GCF_000696425.1 Galeopterus variegatus | reverse complement strand
GGGACTGTCTGTGGGCCTCCTCTCCCAGGGTCTTCCTGTCCCTAGCCCTGGGTTTCCTTGATCACTGACTCTGCCCTCGTCCCAGCACATGTGTCCAGGCCGAGCATTACAGGGTCTTGCCCACTGTGCCCTCCTGTCCAAACTGCAACTGACCCTCTGTCCAGCTCCACTGCCTCATTCTTTGAGCCAGCACCTGCTCCCAGAGAAACAGGCAGCCCAGACTCACTTGCTTCTCCCTGATTGATGGAGTCCGGATGTGTCGTCCCCTCCAAAACTCATGTGGAAATCTGATCCCCAATGTGGCAGTGTTGGAAACTTATTTAGTCATAGGGGCGGATCCCTCATGAATGGATTAATGCTCTCCTCAGGGAGAGGGGATTAATGAGTGAGTTTTCACTCCAATAGTTCCCGTGAGAGCTTGTTGCTTAAAAAGACCCTGGCACCTCCCCTCTCTCTCTCTTGCTTCCTCTCGCCATGTGATCTGCTTGTAACAGCCGGCTGCCAGCCAATTTCCGCCAAGAGTAGAAGCATGCTGAGACCCATGCCAGATGCAGCTGTACCAGAATCGTAAGCCAAATAAACCTCTTTTCCTTATAAATTACCCAAATTCAGGTATTCTTTTATAGCAACACAAAATGGACTAAAACACTGATGTTGAAGGTTGCAACTGCCTGAAGGGTCCTATCCTTCACCACGGACCCTTTCTGACAGCAACAGCCCCTTCCACATAATTGTTCACTTCGGACAGTGAAGCAAAGGCACCTCGTCATTCCTGTGGGTGCCTCCGTCACACTGTCAAAGTGTTTTCATACTCACTTTGAGGAGAGTCCAATTTGGCACAGAATCTACTGGATCCTGGTTTATAACCCTGAAGTTAGAGAAGAGGTTTTGGAAACCATCCTGATATTTGAGGTCAGAGTTTAATGGGGTTAATTATTTGAGACTAGCCACTGAACCTATATACCAATGAGTGAGCTTACTTAGGTGGTCAGAATTCCCAGCCTCCCTGGTAAGTAATCAATAAGGAAAGAAGATTGAAATCATTGTGTAAGCCAACATCTACTGAGGCAGAATTCTTAGAAAACCCAGGAGGCCTTTCAGGAGATTGAAAATGGTTCCATGGCAGATATGTTAGCTTCAATAATGAAATAAGATAATTCACTACTTTTCCATTGTCACTTGTCTCTCTTTTTACCCCCGAGGAAAATTTTGGTTCAGGTAATAGTGCACATATTCTAGCTGCCTCCGAATTCTAACAATATGAATAAATCACAATTCCCCTTCATTAAAACATTCCTCCAAGATTCACCCATCTCCTCAGAAGTAACCCACAAGTAAAAACTGAGGCGGAATCCCTAAAAACCCAGGATATTCTTGCTGCCCCCGAATTCTAACAATATGAATAAATCACAATTCCCATTTGTTAAAACTTTCCTTCAAGATTCACTCATCTCCTCAGAAGTAACCAGATGTGAAAATTTGTGTTATTTAAAATTTTATCCCAGACTTTTCCTTCCACAGATGTGCTATAAAAAGTGCATGGTAAGTTTTTAACACACATGGACAACGCTGTACATACTGCCCTTCCTCTTGCCCTTGTCACAATAAAATGCTTGCAGGATCTTTCTACGAGAGCACATGTAGAACCAAATCACTCTTAACACCTTAGAGTTCAAAAGTGTGCTTGTGCCATAATTAATTTAACCAATCTCCTGAGACATACTGTGTGTCTATTAATTCATTTCTGATGGACAGCGGTTTCCCATTTGTTGCTATGAATAATTGAACTGATATCAACATCATCAAACATGAATTATTGAGAAAATATGTGCATTTTCTTATAGGAAAGACATAGCTAAGTACAAATTGTTTTGAAGTGAAAAAAAGATCAGGACTGTAAATGTTATTTAATATTTTAAAAGTTCTATTCTAATAAAGCTATAGCAATTCATATTCTTACATATAAATTTGCGTGAATAAGCTATACCCGCACTGGCATTTTATTTAATCATCCTCTAAAAGTTTGGCGAAGCTTTGGGATGAAAAGATATCGTCTCGCTGTTATTTTAATTTTCCTTTTTTCTTAGTAGCATGAGCAGAAAATTAAATTAATTCCTCATTCATAGAAATCAGGATTTCTTCAGTGACATCTTACCAGGATGCCTATGGGCGTGCTTTAAAATTCTGAAATGTCAATAAGATATTCCGCTTTACAGTGAGGAGGAAAGATTTGATCAGAATGACTAGATAGCAGGGAATGGGTCCATGCAGAACACCCTCATCTAGTGAAGACCAGCCAGAAGATCGAGCAATTTCCACAGTCCATAGGAGGGATCACCAAGTCTAAGAGAGCACAGGTCCCTGAAACCTGGGATTCTTAGACACACCCTGTATCTAACTGTTATACAGTGCTTCTCAATATTTTACATGTAGGACCTCTTATTCCAATTCAAGCCTACCCTGGAAATCCAGCACTTGCTTTGAAAGCAGAGAAGTCTGGATGAAGAGGGAACTGCAAGCCCATTATCCTGCCACTTGGTGCCCTTCCATCTCTCCCAGGCCTGTGGTCCCTGAAACACACACCTCTCTGGGGTTTCTTAAGAACTCCTGGGAGAGCTCAGTGCTAGAAGACCCCTTCTCAGACATGGACTTCATCTCGTTTCTGCACAGGCATCTACCTGGGCGGAGTCCATTCTGCCCGATACACTGCATTCCAATTTTTCTGCTTGGCTTTCCAGGGCTGTGGACATGTGGCCCCCACTCCTGCATTCCCAGCATACCTTGCCATCCCATCTCTTGATTCCAAACCACTCGTTGCCCACCCCACTCCCACCTGGACACACACGGGCCCACACTGTCCTCCTACGCACTCATCTATTCTCTACTTTCACCACAGTGCTGGCGACCCTCTCTTCAACCCACCATCCTCATTAGTATTTTGCGTAGGCTTTTCCTTCATGCTGAGCCCAATCGCTGTCCCTGCCTCCTTTCTAGCCCCGTTTCAAATTCACCTGTTGGGAAGAGACCTCTGCCACTCCCTTTACCTGGTGGCTTTTTAGCATCTCAGAATACGGGGGCTTTCTCTGCCTCGTTACCCGTTTTTCCTGCTTTTGAAAATCTCGGTTCCCGTCCATGTCTGCAGTTCCTCAACAGGTGCAGGGGCTGGGCTGTCCTCACTCGTATCTGTTGCCTCCGCTCCCCAACATGGCACGCAATTCCCTTGACTGATGCTCACATTGTTCAATCTTAACCAAACCTATAAAGATGTTCAGCTGAATAAATTCCCTTTGATAGCACAAGCCGAACGGCTTCTTATATAAGTTCCTGCTTCAAGGAACAAAGAAGGGTAATGTGTGCCTGCACCACCTCTAGTCACACTGCGTTCACACTTTAAGTCATAAGTAGTTTTTTTTTAAATGTCTGGTATGTGTGCGCCCACCTGGTCACCAGGGCCTCGGTCAGTAAGAGGAAAAATCTGGCCCTTCCCATTGGAACCCAGAACAGTTAGACACTCTTAAGAAACAACATTATACTTCATTTCTCTCTTACCACCTTTTGGCCTATTATCATACATTATTCTTTCACATATGCTATTATCACCACCATAGGTTGATGTTAAATTTATTCAAAAAATCAAGTATCTTTGAAATGTCTTTAAATAAGAGAAATTTTTTTCCCCCCTATTCATAGTGTAGTTACCATTTCCAGGGCTCTTTATTCCTTGGTATATCTGGATTTCTGTCTGGTACCATTTTCCTTCTTCATGGAAGACATTCTTTCACATTTTTTACAGTGAACGTATGTTGGATTTGAATCTTCCCAGGTTTTATATTTTTGAAAAACTACTTTGTCTTGGTTCTGAAGGAAATATTTACTGGCTATAGAATTCTAGGTTGGATGTCCTTCTTCCCTCCCTCCTCCCTCCTTCACTCCCTTCCTTCCTTTCTTCTTCCTTTTCTTCCTTCTTTCTTTCTTCTTCTCTTTCTTTTCAGTACTTTAGAGGTATTAACTCTACTATATTCTGCTTTACTTTGTTCTGAAAGAGACATCTGCTGTCATCTTTATCCCTGTTTCTGTGGACGTAAGGTGTCTTATATCCCTTTTTATTTTTAGCAGTTTCTCTTCATCACTGTCTTAAACCAATTGAATTGCATGGGGAGTTTCTGTAGATTACTTCATATTTCTTGCATTTGGAGGTGGATTTAGCATCTTCAGCATGTTGTTATCCAATTTTGGAGAAACATATGGCTGGTTTCTTTTGTTTTCCATCTCACAGAGATCAGTGTGGTTCCTTGCTGGATATCCACATTCTTAAGCAAGTGTGTTTTTTTTTTTTTTTTTTTTTTTTTTTTTTCCCCAGTGTTGTTGTTTCTAGTAGGAGGGTAAAGCTGGTTCATGTTACTCCATCTTGGTTAGAAGCATATTAACTTTTTTTTTTTTTTTTGTCCTTTTTGAGACCGGCCGCACCGTGCTCAGTCAGTGAGCGCTCTGAGCGCACCAGTCATCCCTAGATAGGGTCCAAAACCGTGGTGGGAGCGTTGCTGCACTCCCAGGGCTGCACTCTACCCAGTGTGCCACGGGCTCAGCCCTGAAGCAGATTAACATCTATTCTCTAGGACATCTCAGATTAATTCTGCTCTTCAGGACATCTCAGTGACCTTAGTGAGATAAAGTACTTTCTTTAAATTTGCAAGAAAAAGGAATTGTGTATATGTTGGGCACAGAGAAAGTGAGAAGTTAAGAGTGACTTTGTATAGATTTATCAACTTTATTAAATAATTATTGTCTTGAATGTGTCTCCTTTTTAAATTCCTATTGCTATCTCAGCTGTTCAGGCCGTTGTTGTCTGAAATCCTACAATAATTTTTCTCCTGATTTTCAAATTTCTCGTGTGTCTCCTTCTAATCCATCACACCAGATCGCAGATAGAAGGAAGATTAATACTACTAGATTAGACTGGGTATGAAACAGACATCGATTGAGTCACTTAAGGCTCCTGAGGTGTGGATATGAAAGGAACTTGACAGAACAGATCACAGGGGTCTGCCACATTTACTTACTTCCTGTCCAAATGGCCTCTCCCATTGGTTCATTCCTCAGTCTGTGAAATGTTTGTCACATTTAGAGGTAGAAAGAAACAACTAGTAAGTGTTGTAGTCTTTTGATTTTACTGTTCTATTTTCCTGTTCTACCTTGCTGAACTGTGGGGTCAAGCCCTCGAGATCAAAGTAAAAAAAAAGTAAAAAGTATTATCTCACCCCAGGTTCCTATTAAATGTATTTGTTCATCATCAATGTACTACATATGAATATATTGCGGTAAACAAGTTTTTACTTTATTTAGTTAGAAAATTATTTCTTTTTGTACTTTGTCACGTGTGTGTCCTACCTGACTAAGCTTTCATATAAGATTACAAGGACATCCAAATGTGTGAGGTGGAATGAAATTTGGATAATCTGCCTTGAGATTTTCTGATGCTTTTTTTGAACAATTTAAAAAAAATTGTAAACAAATGATAAATCTCATGACATAGTATTAAAGGAAATACATGTCAAGTAGTTTTGATGTCAGAGACGCAGGTCCTTGGATTTCCCAAGGGAAGAATCCCATCACAAAACCACAATTACCGGAGAGGGAAGATATGCAGTTTTACATCCATGTGTAATACTGCAAATATCATCGTTGAGGTCTGCATACATTTAGACAACAGTATTACTAATTCTATATCACAGTAATCTATACTACTATAATGCTTTCTAGAACAGGGCATATCTTCTTCCTGTATTTAATCAGCATCAGGATTAATTTGCTGGCCCCAATGTTGATCAGAATACTGATGCTGGTGGGGTTAGGGTTCTGGGCAACTTAACAAGTTGTTTCTACCACCAAAGAACAAGAACTAGTCCGAAGAACTGGTATAGTTTTAAACTATCATTTTTTATGAAGTTGCACTTGATATCTTTATGGGAATTTTGGAAGATAGAATTAGAGTATATCGTTGATCTTTTAAGAAAGTCTTCCAGCTTAGTAGACTATGAATACTGTTTAATGACCTTCGGACATGGTGTCAGCAACACTCCTTGCATAGGACTTGAACCTGAAAACCCAGACATAAGTAGACACTTGAAAAAACACTTTCGAGCCTTTACCACAGTACCAATAGTTTGAGGATGTTTGGAGTCTCCGCTTCCTTTTCTATTATTTTTATTCTCATACATAGAAACTCATTAAAAAGGCAATGATCAGCAAAATCCAGACCGTGTGAAACAGGTTGGAATATAAGACTTGTTTTATTTTGTTTTGTTGTTTGTTTAACAAATAAGTACAAGCAAAAAGATGTAAAGTATGTATGTGTGTTGGGGGGGGGTTAAGAAACTATAAATTAATGGACATAAAAAGTAATGACCATGATTAGATTTTACTTGGAACCTGGTTATTTTTATTTTTTTAAATATACGTCAGTCAGGTAAATGTGAAATGTAACTGGACATTTGATTATATTAAGGAGTATATTTTTTAAGGTAGCATAGGTGTACTTGGTTTATGCTTATTTCTCTTAGAAACAGATACTAAAATATTTGAGATGAAGTGGTATGATGTCTAGGATTGTTTCACATTATTCCAGTGGCAGAGATGGTGTTAAGTACAAGCACAGATTGAACCAGAGTGGCCATGTATTGATGACTGCTGATTCTGAGTCTCAGGTGTATTCTCTCTACTGTCAAATATGCTTGAGAATTTCTACAATGAAAAGAATATATACATGGTCTTTAAATGTAAAATTA
>NW_007743552.1:2712-3526 GCF_000696425.1 Galeopterus variegatus | reverse complement strand
CCAAGTAATCACCGGAAAACTAACCACCACCTTACGGAAACACATCCAAAGCATACAAAACTATGAGAAAATCGTCGATTCATTTTCGCCGGCTAGTTCTCTTCAGTAACAAAACGAGCTGAGGACAGTCTCAGCTAAGAAAATTACACGTGAGCCAAGCTCATCCAAAGAGAGGCAAAGAGCCTAAATAAATACAGAGCAGGTTCCATATAGCAGTGACTTAAATGAGGGAAAACAAAAATGTCTGCGTGTAAGAAAAGTAAAGATGAAATAACATTAGGGAAAATAAACTGCCTAATATATTACATTAAGAGATTAGGGGGGAAAAAAGCTTTTGATTATATACTGACGAGGAGAAAAAGCTTTTGGAAAACATACAGTACAAATACATGAAAATAACATTTAGCAAACTAACATTACAAAGGACCTTCCATTTCCTAATATCCATAGAAAACAAACTTAAATGTGGAATGTAAAAGGATGGCAGCAGTACCATTAAAGTCAGCAGCAAGACGTAGCAGTGTGCTATGTACGTAGCCAGAGGACAAGAATGCAAAAACAAATAAAAGTTAGGAATATTAAGAAGAAATAGAAATTTGTGGGTGAAAATATGATCATCATTTTAGAAAATAAGGAGGAAATTTCCACGGGTTATTCAAATGAATAAGTGACTTCTGAGAGATGGTGTATAGATCACTACTGCAAAACCAAGAGCCTCGATGCACGAAGCAGTAATATTTGAACATGGATATGATATATTTATTACTACGAATGAAGTCTAAAATGAAATGAATTTCACTACACAGTACAGTGC
>NW_007743552.1:0-534 GCF_000696425.1 Galeopterus variegatus | reverse complement strand
AGAAGAGTAAGCTCGGTGCCCGTGAGAAACGCTGCCCGGCTAGAGAAGAACCCGAGGGTGTGGAGGGTGCTGAAGCCAGTGTAGCGGAGGAAGAAAACTCCGTCTCTTCCTCGTCTCCTCATTTCAAAGAAAATCCCCAGAGGTCATGTGCTTCTGGAAAACCCTGTGATCAGCAAAAGCCAGGGAAAGCCCCATCCAGCACTGCTGCTGCAGCAGCTGCTTCCTCCACAATATCTCATGAAGGCGCCACCAGCCAAGTTGAGGAAAAGCCAATTGTCTCACAGGCCCAGGCTTCCACTGAGGACAGGGAAAGAAGCCCTGTAGGAAACAAGGCTCCAATGCTGGTCTGTTACCTGCTGAACAAGTATCAAAACAAAGAGCCCATTACAAAGGCAGATATGCTGAGAAATGTGATCCAAACGGATAAGAAACACTTCCCCGAGATCCTGAAGAGAGCCTCTAAGGACCTGGAGCTGCTCTTTGGCCTTGATTTGAAAGAAGTTGATCACAACAGGAACCTCTATGTCCTCATCA
>NW_007743551.1:18711-19013 GCF_000696425.1 Galeopterus variegatus | reverse complement strand
AAGACTTGCTTAAAGCCATTCAGCTGGTGAGTGAGGCTTAAATCTAAGACTTCTATTATTATTATTATTTATTTTTTTTATTTTTTTTTATTTTTTGTCTTTTGTCTTTTTCCATGTCCGGCAACGGATCGCAACCCTCAGTGTTGCCCCCCTACCGGACCGGGGACCGGCAACGGGATTGCAACCCTCGGTGTTGCCCCCGCGCCTCGCTCAGCCAGTGAGCAAGAACCGGTCCGTATGTGTCCGTATGTGGGATCCGAACCCTCGGGCAGGAGCGCCGCCGCACTTCCCAAGCGGCGCAC
>NW_007743551.1:15769-17030 GCF_000696425.1 Galeopterus variegatus | reverse complement strand
CTACCACGATATTAAATGTTAGTTTGGGAAGACAGGTCATATAAATGTGAAATATTTCACTAGGATCATGCTACATATAGAATAAATAAAGCAATAAGATCTGAGCTTTGACACAGGAAAGAATTAGAGAAGGTACCGATTGTGTGGCACCTGGGGGACAGTAAGTGCAATGGAGCTGGAGGAGGAGGGAGGAACGTGCCTGAGTGGTGGGGACAGCCTCTGACTGGCAGGAGGGGCTCCAAGTCAGCTTCCAGCAACTGGATCCTGCTCAATCCACCTAACCCTGGAACTCAAGGACAAAGGTTACTGTGAGGCCTCTTTGCAAAAAATCCTCAAACACTAAAAACTTCATGTNATGTTTCTATGCAGTGTTTCATAAACTCTTCAATATTCAACATGATCTGCAGCATGAAGTTTCTGAATACTTTATATCTATAAAATGATTGGAAGCTAGTTGTGAAAAATATGCTTTTGGCTACTGGACTTAGAAAGAAGCTTACATTATCTTTGGGTTTTTGACATCTATATAGATATTTATTTTAGTCTTCCAATGAGAAATAAAACTTTCTCCAGTTACATGTGTTGGGCCAATTCGAGTGTGATAAAAAATGTAATCAATACATATTTGGAAAGGAAACCAAAACAAGTATGACAAAATAAAAAACAATAAAAATGTATATAATACATAAAGAAAACATCAATAAACAAAGTCCCCCCCCCATTTCTTTCTTCAAATGCAGGAGCTGGAATATTGTGTGATGGGTATAAATTCCAGAAAGAGCATTAGAATACCCCTGGAAAAAATGTTTGCATGCTAAGGGAGATACCAAAATACAGGTCAAGTGTTTATTATCTGTGAGATTACTACTCACATAATCATTGACCCTTTATGTATATGTATTATAATATACTTGTTCTTTGGAATTCAGAAAGTCCTAGGTTCAAATCTTTGCCCTGTCATCTAAATATAATGTGAAATTGAATGTATTATTTTATTTCCTCTGATCCAAAGGATCCTCTTGAGTAAATTGGAAGAAATAATACTTTTCTCTTGGTGTTTTTGTGAAGGTTAAATGAGAGAGTAAATTTATAAGTGCTTGATAATGTTAATTATCAGTAATGAAGTTTGTGAATCTCATTGACGTGGGTAGAATCAGTTTCGTTTTTCTTGAGCATCTAGAGGGGCCCAGCACACATTAAACTTTGTTGTCATATTAATATTAAAAAGTGATGTCTACCACGATATTAAATGTTAGTTTGG
>NW_007743551.1:12874-14277 GCF_000696425.1 Galeopterus variegatus | reverse complement strand
GACAAATGATTTGTGATAATATCTTTCAGGAAATTAAAGAATACAATTTAACTTCCTGTCTGCTCAAATAAACATTTCTTTAATTACCTCCATTCTAAGTGATTTATATTATCACCATTTATAGGTTCACTTACCACCAGGAAAAAAAATTTTAATTTATATTACAAATTGCATATGCAATTTGCCCTGATGTGACACTGGCTGAACTGGAAACTTTCACTGAAGGATGAGTCATTGTTTGGGAAAATTGTGTGTCTCTTCTGGAAGTGCTCTCCACTGTACCCACCGGAATATGGGAAGCCAAGAACAGATTAGGATGACCCTGTTCAAGTGACAGCACATCTCAGTTCTCCACAGGAGCTCATCTTTTGGAGAAAACTTACTATAGAGGGTTGTGGATCTCATCTGTCAATCTTCATTTAGGCAACAAAAATAAGAGATAGATTCAGATATGGAACCTTTTTTAACACATTCATAAATAGGAATCTAACTAATTCCTTCATCACGTATTGAAAAATGTACACAAAGGCCTCAAGTGTTTCTATGAAGATGAATGACTAAGTTTTGCAGAATTTTATTTGAGCAGGGCAAAAGTATTCAGCTCCTGGGCTTGGACTCTGGAAGACTGTCTCAGTGTAAGGTTTTGGAAATGGTCTGGAAAAACAAAAAAATAAAACAAAAGAAAAACAGACCTTGGTGCTTACATCCCATAGCTGAGCCTACATGGAGGGTGATGGCAAAATGGCAGGTTAACTGGTTCTTAATCTGTTAAAGATAATGAATAATTTCAGACTCTAATGAAAGCTATGAAATTACTTGCTAGAAAAAATGTACAGCCACTTGTGCGTGCGCGCGCACACCCCCCTCACCCCCCCACAGACATGTTAATTTAATTTCAAGGGAGTTACCAAACCCACAAGTTTTTCTATAAACGCCAGGTTAAGAGCACATGATCTATTCTAAAACCAAACTACTTCAAAATGTGATCTGCAGAGGGGCAGCCTCTTCAGCCGGAATCTTTGTAGAAATTCAGAATCTTGGGCTCTACCTNGTGTACTTTTAAACTCCCTTCTATGTGATCCTACTGCTTCATAGTACATTGGAAACTTCACTGGGTCGAATTTACCAAACAATGTGGTCTTCAGATTATATCAAATCAGAAGCTCCTGGACTCAGGGCTAACATTTTAATAGCATTTTTGCATGCTGGGGTTTCTCAAAATCATGAAATAAAGTCTTTCCAGACTAGGTTTTACTTTCCCTTTTTACCTTCCCCGTTTACAGTTACAGTTATGGAAAAATTGAAGCAGGAAGAGGTTAAATGACTTGTTCAAGGTTAACACAGTCAGTTAACAGGAGAACTGAGTCCTAGTAGAGTTTTACTATTTTTTTGTTTGTTTGTTT
>NW_007743551.1:10740-11691 GCF_000696425.1 Galeopterus variegatus | reverse complement strand
CACCAAAAAAAGCTTGTTAGAATCTCTTTTACTACAAAAGATAAAGGCATTCTCCTCCTAGAGTCTTGACATTCTGCTAAATAAATAGATTCTTGCAATGAGGACATCAATTCTCCTGCAAACCTAAGATGAGAGTCAATGCTGTGAAACACACAAGATATTTAACATGGCACTTGAATTCTTCTCTATGTTCCTGCCAGTAAGATGAAAGTTATAAACATTCAGAAGAAGTAGGAGCTTTCAATGTCTTTTACACAATCATTTAGATATTCCAGGTCACATCTTTAGAAATAATTTGCTGACGTTCAGCTCTCAGTTTATTTTAATGTTGCAGAGACTTTTTGTCTTAAGTATGTTAGATTTTTCTTAACAACTTTTCAATAGTCCATTAGCACAAATGTTTATGTGAATACTTTTTGTTTGTTTTGACATTTCCTCCTGCTCCCAAAGAAAGCAACTGGAACCTGACACTAACTGATGAACTAGAAAGAACTCTATATACGACTTAGAATACTTAAAATGCACATCACGAGTCTCAGACTCTTTACTCGAACTAAAACCTTTCTCTTACTCATACTCTTTCACAAAGCAAAGAAAAAAATACAGGGAGAATACCTACCCTCATTTCTATAGTAATTCAGATTGTATAATTTCATATGTTTCATTCTCTTTAAAGAGGAAAGACCATCTGATTGCACAGATGAGAGACGTAGGATTCAGAAGAGCTAAATCGATTTCATAGTTGGCATAGTGGAAAGACTAGCCCTCAGGACTCTTGCTTTTCACCAATCTGCACTCCCTCTTTTTATGAACACAGCAGATGCTATGTTCGCCACTGTACTTCATTGTACTATAGATGCCATGGCATGTATATTGATTTTCATGAAGGTAAACTATTGAATGGAATTTCCAGGTGCTGAGGCTTCAGATTGTCTTTTCCACTCTATGCAA
>NW_007743551.1:8083-9154 GCF_000696425.1 Galeopterus variegatus | reverse complement strand
TTTTTTTTCACTTTCTCTTATGATTATCTGAATGCCAACTTAATACTTTAGCCCTAGAGTTTAATTGTATTAAGTTGGTAATTAACTTCAATTTTATATATGATCTAACTCTTCCTGATGCAATATTTTCTCTTATTTTTTTAAATGGACAAAATTTTGATCAAAAAGATTCAAATTTTGACTCAATCTATGGTCATTCACTGTCCCTCAACCCCCACCTCCATAGTTTTTGCAATTCTGAAAAATACTAGCTGTTCATTTTTTCCTCTGGCTGACCTACAGTCACATTCTCTAACCCACAGTGTGAGTAATTTTCCCACGTGCCTTAACTTTTATTTTTATTGTACACTTCCTTCTGTTCATCTTTTTCTTATTGAATTCCAAAGTCCAGGCCATCAGTGCTGCTGAAAACAACAGATGTCAGCTCCCGAGCTTCCTGCCTTACTGTAGAGGGATAATCTGCAGGCAGGACAGGTGAGTTTGAGATGGCAGCTATTTCAGTGTTCTCTGGCTAGTTGCTACTCTTGCTGTATCTTCTTTCCTCCATCTAATGCCAACACAAAGGAATAAAACATCTACTCAAATGCTAAGCTAAACGACTCAACCTACCTGCTATAACTTTTCCTCATGGATATTTAATAATTAGGATCATCCTAGAAGACTGCAAGAATAACTGCTAACATCACAAAAAAANCTTTTACTAACTCTCAAGTTGCTTTGTTTTACCTAAAATCATCATTAGACTTGAAATTGAGGGACCAAATTGAAATTCTGGCTCTCACCTTTATTATTCTATTCTGACAACTCAACAAACATTTGAGTGTCCTTACATGTAAGGATTTGGAGAAAGGTCCCGAGAATGATGACACATGATCCTGGAAAAGTTATAAGGTATTCAATCTCTCTGAATATCTACCTCCACAACAGCAATGGTGATTGTAGTTACTTCCTAGGGAGACATGCATTTACTTGGAAATGTCCCAAAGGGTGACAAAATTAACCTTATTAATTAACCTTATTAATTTCACCTAAGCTGGTTTAAAAAAAGACACTTTGATTTTCAAAATATTT
>NW_007743551.1:5159-6285 GCF_000696425.1 Galeopterus variegatus | reverse complement strand
TTTATATTCTAGAATGCCATAGTAGAGGAAATACTATTTATTAAAATATCAAGTAGGTTCCAGAGTTACAAATATTAGTGATATCTAAGGCAAATTTGCCTTAATTACATTTTACCATGGGATGCTTTAGGACAACCAGAACAAATCAAATTTCATCTATTAAGAAAAAAAATCTGTTAGGAGTGAGGACAGGAAAATTACAGGGACATATTGACAGAAAGACACAGATGGGCTTCCACATGAGATGAAATTTATGTAATAGGATGTAGTGTAATTTTCCACTGTAGAATTGATTGGAGGTATTGGCTCCAATAACACCAAATCAACACATCTCTACTACTTAGCTGTGCCAATGATTTATTTGATCTGACTGGCCTTAAAAATGACCCTCTTGTGTCACCTGCTAAAGGATGTCTGATTTCCTGCAGCCTTTGCCTGTGACTGATTTAAGCAGAATGAAACACTTATGTAATATCCTTGATGAACACCCCCAATGATGGCCTACAAGTGGCTCAGGAAAGCAATTGTATTAATGTATTGTAGTAATTTATTGGCAGTTTTGTGTGATAGCATATTTACTGAAATAAGGCCCGCCAAAAAGATCAGGTTACAACAGGAATACATGATTTCCCAACCAGCCATAAAATATAAATCAAATGCCTTTTCTGTCCACCGTCAGCCACCTCCACCCACTCCTTGTCCTCAATCCTCAGACAAATTGAAGCACATGCCACAATTTGCAGGGGGAAAATCAAACTCAATTTCGCAGCACAATGAAGTGAGTTTTGGTCTTGTCATGTTCACTGACATATTGATCCCTTGAAGATTGAAAAGATCAGAATGCTCTGGGTTTTTTCTTTTACAAACGTATATGTGTAGACATGCAATGTGCAAATGGAGGACAATATAACGCTTTACAGCTTTACCAAGATGCAAGAGCTCCAGAGGCTAATGTTATAAAAGAGTGCCGTGATATAAAAGTCACTATTTAAGAGGTCACATTATCTTTCCCTTTAGAATTACAGCCCCAGAAGACAAATGGTCTCCTAATCCAGGTTCATTTAAAGTGCAGCTGATCATTTCACAGCTAAAAGGAATTTTCACTTGTAAAGAAAAGAAAAAAAAA
>NW_007743551.1:3103-3524 GCF_000696425.1 Galeopterus variegatus | reverse complement strand
TTTTTTTTAGGCAGACAAG
This sequence comes from Galeopterus variegatus, assembly GCF_000696425.1. NCBI lineage: Eukaryota > Metazoa > Chordata > Mammalia > Dermoptera > Cynocephalidae > Galeopterus > Galeopterus variegatus. The sequence goes on along the minus strand of NW_007743551.1, from coordinate 3,505 downwards.
AGAATGACTACTTCATCAATCAGTTTGACTAAAGTAATGGTTTTCTTAGGATTAAAATCTGTTGAAAGCTCTAAGTATTCCATCTTTTAGTCTAAGAAGCATGTAGTTAATGTCACAGCTAATACATTTGTCAGTCTGCTAATTTTCTTTTTCTATTAGAATAAGTAAACATCAGCTTTTTTAAAAAGCACACTATTTACCATGTGTCAGGAGCAATGCAGGGAGAACTTATTTGAAAATCATGAGGTAAGACATTATGAAATGAACAGGAATCACAGGGAGACAATGAAGGAGAAACATGAAAGGAAAAGTCATTTAATAATTCCAAAGCGATGGTGGATGTGTCTCAAGTTGAGTGGGGGAGGGTGGCATTTAAAGGGGAACAATGAAAAATACAAAATC
>NW_007743551.1:0-915 GCF_000696425.1 Galeopterus variegatus | reverse complement strand
CTAATGCAGTGACTGAAATTGCTGTAGGCATAGATCTTAGTGATGGAAATTACTCACATGTTCTTGCATGGTATAGATTGGCCAGTCCAGCTGCCTGTGTCTGGTATGGTGGTCACCTCTGGTTACAGAACCACTGAACTTTACTACCTTCTGCCCAATATACTGTGATTATTTAGAATTATTCTAATATTCCAAATAATTTTAAGTGCTACATATTCCTTTATTTCTATGCATCTACTTAGGTAGCTATTGCTCTCTCACACGTTCTGTTTGTATTTTTTTTTTTCTTCTGCTTCATCTTCATCTTTCCTTCATCCTCCACCCACCCCCCACTTCCCTTCCTCTNGCCATGTGCCTCCATGCTCCATTCCACCTCCCGGGGGCTGGTGGCTGAGCATCCATACCACATACCACCTGCGTGTTGGGAACGTGAGAGGTGATGTCACAAAACAACTAATGTAATGCTTGGAATAAGATATATTCTTGATATTAATATAATGCTAATTAAGATTCATAATTTATAGGTAATCTTATTTTTCCTGGTTTTTACGGTCATCATGAGGCTTATGTACTAATGCAGTGACTGAAATTGCTGTAGGCATNGTTTAAGGCAGTTCTGGCATTATTATAACCAGAAGAAAATAAAATGCCAATTCTTTGTACCGTCTATTATCAGATGGTTTTTTTTTTTCTAAAATTAGGATTCTTTTTGATCATTCTGTTATTGCAGATTTCCAGAGCATGGGTTGATTTGCAAACATTGGGTTACAAACTAAACATCACTACCACAGTAAAATTCTTCATTTAAAACAGCCTTCAGGATTTCATTTTCAGCTTTTTTCTCTGTATAACACAGTTATTAAAGCAAATCTTTATTTCCAAGCAGAAAGAATAGTTAACAGTATAAAATGCTAT
>NW_007743550.1:18388-18701 GCF_000696425.1 Galeopterus variegatus | reverse complement strand
CCAGCATTGTTACAATGTTTCATTACATAGATGATGTTTTACTAACCTCTGATTCTCTTGCGGATTTAGCCAAGGCGGCTCCAACACTGCTAGGTCATTTGGAACAGTATGAGTGGGCCGTATATAAGGGTCTTATCCTTTGGATATCTACTTGGAAGTACCAGCAGTATCTGGTAGGTCACCAACCCCTGTGGGGACAAGCCAGATGGCTGGAATTATGGGATTTAGGACAGAAAAGTAAGTCTTTTCCACGTCACAGGACATTTCCCCTTGGCCAGTCCAGGCAATGATGAAGCTAATGCACTGGCTAAGG
>NW_007743550.1:15599-16317 GCF_000696425.1 Galeopterus variegatus | reverse complement strand
ACATTCAACAAAGTAAGAATAGAAAGGAACATCCTCAAACTGATAAAGGGCATATGAAAAACCCACTGTTCACACTATTCTCAGTGCTGAAAGACCAGATCCTTATTTTCTAAGATCGGGAACAAGATAAACAATCTACTCGCACCACATCTCGCACCACATCATACTAGACAGGACAATTGGCAACAGATGTAAATAAAAGGCATCTAAAGTGGAAAGAAAGAAGTATAATTTATTTTCTGTAGACATGTTTTTGTATTTATAAAATCATAAGGAATTAATGAAAAACTGTCACAGTTTAGAAAAATAACAAAAGAAGATCAATATACAAAAACCAATTGTATTTCTGTACACAAAAATAAACAACAAATACGAAGTTGAGGAAACAATTCTAGTTGCAATAGAATCAAGGAAGATCCTTAGAAATAAATTTAACAACAGAAATGTGTACTTGAACACGGAAAACTACAATACATGGCTAGTGTGGAAACAGGAATCATCCCTGAGCCTCCTGTCGTTCACTCTGGGAACTTTACCTTCAAAGGAGGAGAAAAGGGATTACATTATTGATCTTTATATTATTACAGGTGGGCTTAGGGTAAGTCTTGCACACCCAAATGTGCATTACTGTCTACATGTTTATAGATTGGAGGCAGCCATGCAAAGAGAGGGAATGACAAACTGTATCTAGAGTGTGAAAGATCAGGCACTGACTCCC
>NW_007743550.1:13230-14208 GCF_000696425.1 Galeopterus variegatus | reverse complement strand
TTCAGAATCTTGCCAAGCATTTGATTTAAATATGCACGTGCACCCAGGTTTTCCTTGGCTGTTGTCTAATGTGATTGCGTATGGGCACCCAGCTGTCCTGGGTTACGGACCTAAGTATAAAGGACTAATGGCTCTGATACACAGTGCTTCTTGGGATGCTCTTGGAGGCCACTAGAGCAGCTGCTCCTAGCTCTGAGTAAAGCCTATTATTTTTTTACCCATGGCTCCTAGGATCTTTTCCTATTACCTTGCTCATGGACCTGCATGTGAAGGGTTTGTGACTAAATCTGTACAATGGTCTTGAGGAGTCTCTGAGCCCTAGCCCTAGCTCTACACCTTGCCATACAATTGGCATAGTCATGTAGCAATACAATTGGCTACATTGGCAGCAGTTTGACAATAACGCTGTTGGGTTAGAGTCAAAGCTAATCGGCTGAGGTTATTGTCAGACTCAAGCTGGCATGGCCAGTTGTAAAGCTATGAAACTATACCAATTGTATTGCTTGGTGTGAGGAATATAGAGTAGTTTGGTCAGGCCCTCTCACCTCAAGTCTGTTTGGGGGCAGTGCAGCACATTCTTTGTAAACAAGTTGTGTGTGGGTGGAGTGCACGCTCATGTATCTTTTTAGTTTTGTTGCTATTCTTACGTGTTCTTCAGTTTGTGAAGCAGTGACTGGATGGCAGAGTTCATATTTAAAAATACAGCATGTTTACTTTGCTGGCAGTTGCTCAGTTTTTCTTTGGACTTTTCCAGTAGCAGTGGAGTTTCTCTTTGGGACTGCCTAGCACTTAGATATGTGTGCGCTGAATAAAGACTATTCTTTCTTCAACCAAGGCTCCAAGGACCTTTTCTCCTGTTACCTAGCTCTTAAACCTGTGTGTGAAGGGTTTGGGACACAGTCTGCACAATGGACTTAAGGGGTCTGGGAGCTCCAGACCCAGCCCTAGCTCTACACTTGGCAATTCATAACTAAAGAC
>NW_007743550.1:9575-11989 GCF_000696425.1 Galeopterus variegatus | reverse complement strand
GGGGGGCCCTGTGGATCAGAGCCACTCATCCTTTATACTGAACCCATAACCCAGGACACCTGGGTGCCCACCCACATCTACATCAGACAATAACCAAGGAACACCTGGGTGCACGTGCATATTTACGTCAAATGTTCAGCAAGAGTCTGAACATCTGATGGGTTCTCACCATTTTCCTTCACCTTCCCTACAAACCCCAACCAGACAATTACCATAGCTACAGCCCTAACCTGACACCAAGATTTAAGAAAAAAGCAAAAGTTCCCCATAACTGTTACATGGGTAGAAACCAGTCTTGATCCAAGAATCTTCTGGGAATGTAGTCTGGCTGACCATTGACTTCACCAGCACAGGACTATAGAAAAAGCTTTTTCATGTTTCTTCTGCGCATGTGCAGCCTCCCTCTCTGCCCCATCTGAGAAATGTAGTTCTGCCTTTCAGTGATATCATGAGCACAGGACTAGAAGGGCTGCTCCGGGTTTCTTCTGCGCATGTGCTGCCCGCCCATTCCGCCATCTTTTTTCTGGTTCTTTCCACCCTAGCGCTGTCCTCATGTTGCTCCTCAGATTCTGTGCTTAAATTCTACATCCGTGAGAGTGGGTGCGAGGGTGAAAGAGGAGCCCCGCGGGCCTCGGCGGCCCTGGGGAGCGGGACGGGTGAGGTGTGTGCAGACAGTGTTACTCTGTGGCGGTTGTGTTGTGGGGATTCTCGATGTCTCTTCACGTCAAGTTTCTGGTCCCTCCTGCCCTGTGTGGTCTGCCCAGCACTCCTGGTCTGAGTTTACAGACTTTGATATAAGACCCAGTTTTCAGGGACAGTGACTTCTAGGAGGGACNCCCAACCAGACCATTACCGTAGCTACAGCCCTAACCCGACACCAAGATTTAAGAAAAAAGCAAAAATTCCCCATAACTGTTACATGGGTAGAAACCAGTCTTGAACCAAGAAGGTCTAGCTTCCTGGTAACAGGACTTACAGCTGTGAAAATAAACAAAAATTTTCTTATTTGGTTCCTAAAGGAGGGCTCCAGAATCTTCTGGGAATGTAGTCTGGCTGACCATTGACTTCACCGGCACAGGACTACAGAAAAAGCTTTTTCATGTTTCTTCTGCCCATGTGCAGCCTCCCTCTCTGCACCATCTGGGAGATGTAGTTCTGCCTTTCAGTGATGTCACCAGCACAGGACTAGGAGAAGGGCTGCTCCGGGTTTCTTCTGCGCATGCGCTGCCTGCCCAGTCCGCCATCTTTTTTCTGGTTCTTTCCACCCTAGCGCTGTCCTCAGGCTGCTCCTCAGATTCTGTGATTAAATTCTGCATCCGTGAGAGTGGGTGCGAGGGTGAAAGAGGAACCCCGCAGCCCTCGGCGGCCCTGGGGAGCGGAACGGGTGAGGTGTGTGCAGACTGTTACTCTGTGGCGGTTGTGTTGCGGGGATTCTCGGTGTCTCTTCAGGTCAAGTTTCTGGTCCCTCCTGCCCTGTGTGGTCTGCCCAGCACTCCTGGCCTGAGTTTACAGACTTAGATATAAGACCCAGTTTTCAGGGACAGTGACTTTTAGGAGGGACACTGGGGCGTGGGATGACATTCTGGTTTTCTTTGGGGTACAGGAGCTGTGCCAGAGTTTGAAGGAGGGCGCCCTATGATATGAATAGGAATCCAACCTGGGAGAGCATCACTGTGGCCTGAACCCTCTCAGGACTGCGTCAGAGCAAAGGCAAAGGAGTCCCAGAAAGGAGTAGCTTTCACAGCCCACGCAGTTATTCAGTCTAGTGCTTACAGTGCACAGGAGTTGGACGACGATACCGCATTCAGGAGCTACCTGATGCTGGGTGATATTGGGAGGTTTAGGCCAACTTTCAAAAGGGAGAGTGAGTTTGAGAAGAATAGGCAAAGACCTAGGAAATCTCACTCGCTGAAAGGGATTTTTGAAGGTGTCCTTTTGGGTGGAGGAATAACCTGTCACAGCTGAGAGGATCTGTCTGCAGTGCTCTCTGAACACACTCCCATTCCTTCAATTTTCCCTCATTGTTCCTAGTGTCTGAGCTCTCAAACCCAGCCTATCACCAATTTTGGCATCTAGAGACGTGCCGATGGTGTTATATCTTCACAGTTTCTTTCTGGTAGTTCAGGAATGGTTTCCTGGGTATTTCTACCTTGTAAGAAAAGTGACAACAATTGGATACGAGGAAATGTGAGTTGCCCAGGGCCACACGATTTGTTGATGTTAGTTAGACACCCTGACTTCTTGGCTATTGTTCTCCACTTTGCCACAATTCAGTCAAAACAAGTGTTTGTTCACTGTTGAGATGACTGTTGTAATGCTGAAGTCTACATAGAGCAAACATTGCTTTAATATAAATTGCCTTAAACATCCTTTTTTTTAAATCTCCAGTGCTTTCTGTGGATCATGACACCACA
>NW_007743550.1:6603-8575 GCF_000696425.1 Galeopterus variegatus | reverse complement strand
GATGGTGTTATATCTTCACAGTTTCTTTCTGGTAGTTCAAGAATGGTTTCCCGGGTGTTTCTACCTTGGAAGAAAAGTGACAACAATTGGATATGAGGAAATGTGACTTGCCCAGGGCCACAAGATTTGTTGATGTTAGTTAGACACCCTGACTTCTTGGCTATTGTTCTCCACTTTGCCACAATTCAGTCAAAACAAGTGTTTGTTCACTGTTGAGATGACTGTTGTAATGCTGAAGTCTACATAGAGCAAACATTGCTTTAATATAAATTGCCTTAAACATCCTTTTTTTTAAATCTCCAGTGCTTTCTGTGGATCATGACACCACAGGAGTAAATAACCTAAGTACTTCCCATTAATGTCAGTATTCTGTCCTTGAAAATCTCATGGAGAGATTCCTATTTGCTTTTAATTATATTTTTCCATGAACTTTTGAAACTACCCTGGTACAGTGCACTACAAACTCATAAAAAATAGATCCTTTTTGTTTTTAAAGTAAATGACTTCTATATGATATATATTTAAAAAACAGAAAATCTTATACAAAACAATTGCTTTTTATGGTTCACATGGCCTTTGTTAGTGCCAGGAACCTCAGTGAAGCCCTTATAGTTGACTTTCATTGTAATTTTCAAAACTTCTCCCTGTGGATGTGAAGGTATATTGATTGTAATTGACATGTAATTTAAGACTTTCTACCCCCCATAATATTGTTCAAAACATATTGAGTTCTGTGTGTGTAGATGTTTCATTTAGCATTTGCCATGTAAGGAACAAATGAAAACTCAAATGGCTTCAAAAACCCAGCCGCTTCATTTTTTTGAAATTCTAGGAATCCACATTTTGGGTGTGTTTAATGTATATTAGAAGAAAATACCAGGGTCATAGTGTACAGGCACAAACTGGGCTTTGCTATGTGACTTGCTTTGGCCAATGGCACATCGGATGTCCTGCAAACATAATTTTGATAAGTATTGGTCACTGGTGGTTGCCTTCTTAAATATATCATAGTATGAAGAAGCCTAGGGCTACACTATTGGAGACACAAGTCACAGAGAAGATCAGCACAAACCACAGGACATGTGAGAGAAGCCATCTTGGACCAACCATTCTCAGATACCAGGTGACTAAAGCTGAATTTGAGAATGTAGTTCTCATGCTAGTGTTGCCTGGATTACAAATTCAGCTTTAGTCACCTGGTATCTGAGAATGGTTGGTCCAAGATGGCTTCACTCACATGTCCTGTGGTGCCCAGTTTGTGTCTGTACACTATGACCCTGGTATTTTCTTCTAATATACATTATACACCAGGGCAGTTCTTATGACCTGAATAACGTAATCCATTGAAGACACGCAATTTAGTTTTGTTAGAATAAACTTTTGTATTGGATTCAAAGAGACTGATGATATTAATTTCTTGATTTTTTAACAAATATAAAGAAAAATGGAGAGACTTCTTTTGTTATGCATTAGGATGGAATGTATAAAATGCACGTGAGTTTTATGACCACAATACCTTTAACCTACTAAGGAAATGTGAGCTTATTTTTAATATTATCAACTGCCCACATTCAAATTCCCCAATTTATCCCACAGTGTGTCAGGTTGTCAAACCAAGATTTGATAAAGAAGCAGAATTTCACATGCTGTCATGTGAGCAGAGACAAGTAGTGACCAAGTACTTGGTTTACAGACAGCAGGATTCACTGTCCAGGAAACAAAACTTCCTTCTTTGGTTTGTAAGGGACTGGAGCAGAGGCCTGTGGAAATGTGTTCTCTTCGTTCAATGTTGTCACCAACAGAAGGCCATGAAAAGAAGACCCTTTGTATTTCTTTTACTCATGTGCCACTCCATCCATTCTCGCCATTTTCTGCCAGAACATTTCAGACTCTACAGGTCTCCAATGCTGCTCTGTAGGCTGTGGGGTTCTTGAGTGCTGTGTCTCTGAAGGTAAGTGTGAGAATAAAGGGA
>NW_007743550.1:2571-5493 GCF_000696425.1 Galeopterus variegatus | reverse complement strand
GAAGAGGTGATTAAGTTGATGGTTTAACTGTGGACATGGGCATGGTTCTGAGGGCTTTAGAAGAGCAGTTGAGAATCTCCCTCTTTCTATGCTCTGCCATTTTCTGTCACTCGAGATCCCTGCATTGCTGTAAAGCCACCACCAAAGAAGACCCTCACCAGATGTGTTCCCTGAATTTGAACTTCCCTGCCAGAGACCAGCTCCAGTCAAGTTGGGGGCCTTTGAAAAAGGGATGAAGGGCCGGCCCGTGGCTCACTCGGGAGAGTGCGGTGCTGATAACACCAAGGCCCCGGGTTCGGATCCCATATAGGGATGGCCGGTTAGCTCACTGGGTGAGCGTGGTGCTGACAACACCAAGTCAAGGGTTAAGATCCCCTTACCAGTCATCTTTAAAAAAAAAAAAAAAGAAACGAAAAAGGGATGAAGAGGTTTGGCAAAAATAACAAACACAGGCAGAGACCTCGGTTCCTTTGAAGCACGTTCTCGCTCTGCGGCTGTCAGCGCTGTCGCAGCCAGAGCAGCTAAAGCAGCTGAAGCAGCCTTCAGACTGAAAACAGCACTTTTATTTGTTATGCAACACGGGGGGGGGGTTAATGTGGGCATTTTAACTACATAAACCTTTAAAATTATTAAACCAATAGTTAAACGGAAACTTTTCTTAAAATTTCATCAGTTCTCATAAAATTAATAATCCACAAGGTTAAATAAAAGTCGGTGGTCAGCCAATTCTTTTTGGTGCTTATATCTGTTGTGGTCGATTAGTCCGTGACTTGCTGTTCTTGATGTTTCTCACCATTGTGTTTCTTTTCTTCTTGCCCTCGTATTAACCTTAAACTTATTACTACCAGCAAGCATAAATTATATGTCTGACTCAAAATTGAGATGCCAGTGATTGCGGTTACAAAGTGTTAAACAAACCTTATATATATTTTTAACTTTGATTTAATGATTCTCATATTTCTATAGGCATGAACCTATTGTCCATTTGGAAAAAGAATAAAGGATTTTTGAACAGCTTTATCATTCATGTACTTAATATAATGGCTTTTTTCTTAAAATTACGTCAGTTCTCATAAAATTAATAATCCACAAAGTTAAATAAAACTCGGTGGTCAGCCAATTCTTTCTGGTGATTATATCTGTTGTGGTTGATTAGTCCGTGACTCACTGTTCTTTTTTTTTTTTTTTTTCCTTTTTTTGTCTTTTTTCGTGACCGGCAACGGATCGCAACCCTCAGTGTCACGCCTGTACTGGAACGGGACCGGCAACGGGATCGCAACCCTCGGTGTTGCGCCCGCACCTCACTCAGCCAGTGAGCGGCCGGTCTGTATGTGGGATCCGAACCCTCGGCGGGAGTGCCACCGCGCTCCCAAGCGGCACACTGTAGCAGTGCGCCACCGGCCGGCCCCATGACTCACTGTTCTTGACGTTTTTCACCATTGTGTTTCTTTTTTTTCTTGCCCTTGTATTAACCTTAAACTTATTACTACCAGCAAGCATAAATTATATGTCTGACTCAAAATTGAGACGGCAGCGATTGCGGTTTCAAAATGTTAAACAAACCTTATATATATTTTTAACTTTGATTTAATGATTCTCATATTTCTATAGGCATGAACCTATTGTTTATTTGGAAAAGGAATAAAAGATATTTGAACGGCTTTATCATGCATGTACTTAATATAGCGGCTGTGTGTCCCAATGTAAAGTGTCAAAGTGCACAGCACCATCCCTCAGAAAACCAGGTGCATTCTAAATTCCGTCTATAATCTTTATTTTTAGGAGGGAAAGTTGTGCATCATATGTTTTTGTCCCAATATCTTACTAAGATGTTTTTATTTAACTTAGGACACCAATGAGTAACAGGGTTTCTACGCATTCTTTTTCATAAACATAAATCTTTCTTTAGTATCTTTTTCCATTAATTCCAACCATTCTCTTACCATTAATGTAATCCCCTGTAAATGACGTTTGCCAACTTAAGTCATATTTAGGACGTCCCCTAGGAGGGTACCAAATTTCTCCTTTTCCCATTTTATAACCCATATAACCATTTACCCAGATGTTGGGAAGAGGATGGGGATTTCTATTGTTTATTAATTTCTTTGGTAAAAATAATTGCTCATGGCTACTCATAAGGTGTTTTTAAAACATCTGTTGGTGTAACAAATTGACTCAAAAGGGACAATTTGGAATTGTTCAATCTTCCCAGATCTTTTGTGGGATAATCTAATTTTATGACAACAACTGTTTGTATGTCATTTTTTGCATCTTTTGGAAACTCAGGAAACAGCCACGCTGACCAAAACATCAAAAGAGAAAGTGAAAGCCGCACCACTATGCCAAGGCAGAGATCTTTACAGTGAAAGCAAGTGCTGGTAGCTGTGGCCCTGCCAGCAGCTCTCCCTCCGGGACCTTGCCAACTCGGAAAGGGCAGCCCAAGCTATTCTTTTCAAGACCCCGCCATGGCGTTTACGACACCACTTCCCAGCCTCTGAAACTATAAGCAATAAATATTTCATTTCCTTACAATGTATCCNATTGTCAGAGGGGACTGTATAAGGGTGTGGTTATCTGGAGGCTTGTCATTTGGAACCATTATTGGAAGAGTGTACTACAAGAAATACACATTATGTACTTTTCTTCCTATATAAGTTTGGGTGAAAAATGTTGAATTGTAAGTTGCATATATTCCAGGGAATTTAGGTCTATAAAAGCTAGAGGTGTTGTATAGTAACCACTCATATGGAATCCTGTGTCCTATCCCTATATTAACAGGAAAATAGATTATACAGGCCAAGTGCATCTTTATAACATTAATGTTAGTGAAGACATTAATGTTTCTTCCTCTAGTTTAAATTAATTATTTAATTATTCCTTTAGAAAACAATAATTGTTGCTAAATCAGTAGGAAATGTATGT
>NW_007743550.1:0-458 GCF_000696425.1 Galeopterus variegatus | reverse complement strand
AGGTTTCACGGAGTGAGTAATTTATTCCAGCAGGTGGCATCAGTGATCTGAGCATAGACATCGCAAGATCCCACCCTCGCCTCCCATGCCACACGCATTACAAGACACCTGGTGAACAGTGTCGTTACCTTATTTTTCTTATGAAGTTTCTTTGTAGTTATTCTTAGTAACAGGGACTTTTGCTGTACTAACATTGTGTGGCCTGAATAGCAGAGAGAGNTATTGTGCTTTTCAAAACTCTTACGTGTGACTGTAAAGTTCCATTTATTGTATTTGGTATGAATTGAATAATGCCTGTCCCACTGTCCAACTAGGTTCAATGTGTCAGCTTTTGCTGTGTAAAAAATCACACACAGAAAATCAACTACCCACCAAAAAGAAAAGGAACGACGATGTGTTGGCTTTAGAAGAATTTTTTAGTTTCATCAGGTTTCTATCAATCAGCATTTGGGTTGAGC
>NW_007743549.1:14726-17689 GCF_000696425.1 Galeopterus variegatus | reverse complement strand
ATTAGTGCTTCAACCACATTGCTGCTACTGGTCTGCTCAGGTATTCCATGTCTTCTTGGTTCCTTCTTGGTAGTTTTTATATGTCCAGAAACTTATCCATTTTTTCCCTATTTTCAAATTTGTTGGTAATGGTTATTTATAATAGTCTCTACTGATTATTTGTATTTCTGTGGATTTGGTTGTAATGTTTCCTTTTCCATTTCTGACTTTTGTTATTTGGATCTTCTCTCTTCTTTTTTTGTAACCTAGCTAATGGATAGTCAATTTTATTTATCTCCTCAAAAGAACAACTTTTTGTATCGCTGAGCTTTTATATCATTTTTGAATCTCTATATCATTTAGTCTGCTCTGATCTTTATTTTTTCCCATCTATTAATTTGAGGATTGGATTGTTCTTGTTTTTCTAGTTCTTTGAGGTGTAGCATTAGGATGTTTACTTGAGATCTTTCTATTATTTTGATGAAAGAGTTTATTGCAATAAACTTCCATCTTAGCACTGCTTTTGCAGTATCCCATAGGTTTTGGTATGATGTGTTTTAATTTTCATCTGTTTCCAGAAATGTTTTGATTTTCCATTTAATTTCTTATTGTACTCAAAGTTTTTCAGAATCATGTTGTTTAATTTCCATGTGCTATATGGTTTCCAGTTTCACTTGTTATTGATTTCTAGTTTTAATCCATTGTGGTCTGAAAAGGTACTTGAAATGATTTCAATGTTTTAAAATTTGTTGAGACTTGATTTGTTACCTAACATATCATATATCATGGAGAATGCTGCATGTGCTGATTAGAAGAATGCATATTCTGTAGTTGTTGAATAAAATGTTCTGTAGATATCTGCCAGGTCCTATTGGTCTAAGGTGTAGTTTAAATCCTGTGTTTCTCTGTTGATTTGTTGCCTAGATGATCTGCCCAATTCTAGGAGAGGGGTGTTCTGATTCCCAACTATTACTGTGTTAAGGTCTATCTCTTTACTTAGATCTAATAGTGTTTGCTTATATATCTATATGCTCTGGTGTTAGGTGCATGTATACTTATGATTGTTATGTCTTCATGCTGGATAGATCCCTTAACTATTATATAGTGGCCTTCTTTATCTCTTTTTATGGATTTTGGTTTAAAGTCTATTTTATTCTATGTAAGAATAGCTACTCTTGCTCGTTCATGACTTCCATTTGCATGGTGTATCTTTTTCCATCCCTTCACTATTAGTCTGTATGTGTCTTTACAGGTGAGGTAAGTCTCTTGAGATAGCATATAGTTGGGTGTAGCTTTTTCTATTATTGAATCATAATTTATTATACATGTTTTTGGGATTCACTGTTGACATATATTGATCAAATCAATACTATTAGTATGTATATTGTTACAAATTTTACTTATTCTTTATGCCCCTCGTCCAATCTCTCCCTATCCCACTCTCCTTCCCCCCCTCCCATCACTGATAACCCTAGATTTCTTCTCTCTCTCTGAAAGAGTAAAGGTTACCCTGTTGATTTGTTGCTTAGATGATCTGTCCAATGCTGAAAGGTGTGTTCAGGTCCCCCAATATTATCATAGAACAATGCTTCTTCTGTCACACTGGAAAGGGGTTCGTGGAGAGAAACGTTATCTTTTTTTCTTTGGCCTCTGCTGGTGACTTTCCTTATGTCAATGCACTCCAGTGGCTGGCAGTCCACCTGCATGGTGGTTGTGAAGTCTAGCCACTTTTGTGGCAGCCATGGTTACTGTGGAGGCTGTGGTCCACCCACATAGAGGTGATGTTTTTGGCATGCTCCTTGGTGCTGGAAGTGTGCCTCGTTGTGGGCAGGGGTCCAGTCTTTGGCTCCATTCCCTGGGCTCCTGGGCTCCTGGGCTCCTGGGTGGGGTCCCAAGGTGTTGGCTGTGTGCCTGGGTGTGGGTGGGGTATGTGTAGCTTTATAATCCAATCAATCAGTCTGTGTCTTTTGAGTGGGGAATTTAATCCATCTACATTTAGGATTGTTGTTGAAAGATACTGTGTTACTCCCGGAACTCTATCAATTTTTTTTTGGATGTTTCAAATATCATTTTTGCTTTTCTTCCACTTTTATTGTTTGTCTTTGATGACTGTTGGTTTTTTGAGTTGGTAAGTTTAGTTTCTTTCTCTTTCTCATTTTCACTTTTGTTCTACCAGTGGATTTTATTTTTTCTTGTGTATCGTGGTAATGATTATCATTTTTCAGATTCTAGATTACAGAATTCCTTGAGAACTTTTTGCAAGGCTGGTAGTATGGTAGTGAACTCCTGCAGTTTTTAACTTTATGGGAAATACAGTATTTCTTCCTCATTTATGAAGGAAAGACTTGTTGGGTATAGTATTCTTGGGTGGCAGTTTTTTTCTTTCAGTATTTCAAATATATCATTCCATTTTCTTGTGACCTATAGAGTGTATGTTAAGAAATTTGTATTAGTTTGATGTGTCTCCCTTATAGGGGACTTAACACATTTTTGTTGCTGCTTTGGGATTCTTTCTTTGACTCTGAGCTTTGCCAGTTTGACTAAAATGTGTCTCAGAGAGGATGTTTTGGATTGAATCTTTTTGGGCATCTTTGAGCCTCCTGGATCTGAAGGTCTGTGTTTTTCCCTATGCCTGGGAAGTTTTCTGTTATAATTTTATTGAATAGGTTTTTAATGACTTTTCCTTTTCCATCCCCTTTTGGAACACTCATGATTTGGATGTTTGTGCCCTTGTGGTTGTCTGCTAGCTCTCAGGTTTCTTCATTTTACCTTTATTCCATTTTCCTTTTTTTTTTTTTTTTTTTTTTTGCCTGGGTTTTTTTGAAAGACCTCATCTGATCTCATAAATTCTGTCTTTGGTTTGCTCAAACTGGTTGCTTAAGTTCTTGGTGTGTTTTTTTATTTCACTGAATGAATCCTTCAGTTCCAGGAGTTCTGCTACATTCTTTTTTGAGGTATTAATCTCTTTGGAAATTTCCTCCTTC
>NW_007743549.1:2175-14262 GCF_000696425.1 Galeopterus variegatus | reverse complement strand
CATTTTTCCTTTTTTCCCTTTTTCTTTTTTTTTTTTTTTTTTTTGTCTGCCTGGGTTATTTTGAAAGACCTCATCTGATCTCATAAATTCTGTCTTTGGTTTGCTCAAACTGGTTGCTTAAGTTCTTGGTGTGTTTTTTTATTTCACTGAATGAATCCTTCAGTTCCAGGAGTTCTGCTACATTCTTTTTTGAGGTATTAATCTCTTTGGAAATTTCCTCCTTCGTTCCCTGAATGTTTTTTCCTCATTTCATTGTGTTGCCTAATTGTCTTCTCATAACTCATGGAGTTTCTTTACAATTGTTGCTTGGAATTCCTTTTCAGACATTTCAAGGATTTCCTGCTCTATGGAGTCCAGTACTTGAGATTTACTGTATTCCTTTGGTTGAGTCATATTTTCTAATTTTTTAATATTTCTAGTATCTCTAGTTTGATGTCTGGTAATCTGGTAGAGCAATTGCTTCTTCTATTACTCTGGAGTGGGCTTCAAAGAGACAGACTTTCTCCTTTTTCTGGGCTTTACTGGTGACTCTCCTTGTGTTAATGCATTTAAGTGGGTGGCAGGCCACCTGCATGGTGGCCATGGCTGCATTTGTAGCCATGAGCTGTCCTTGAAGCTGCAGTAGCTGAAGTGGTGGCTTTGGTTGACCACCCAAATGTAGGCAGTGTTTGCAGCATGTTCCTGCCTCTGTCAGGTGAAGGTTTGCTTGTGGTTCCTCCGTAGGTCCCAAGGCATATTCCTTCCTTCTGTCAGCAAGAGAGGCTGCCTGTGGCTCCTGCCTGGATCTCTGGGCATGTTCCTACCTTCTTTCTGGTGGTGGAGGCTGCCTTCAGTACCTGCCTAAGTCTCTGGGAATGCTCCTGTCTTCTGTTGAGTGGGAGAGGCTGCCCATGCCTTCCACTTGGGTCCCTGTGTATGCTCCTGCCTTCTCTAGTTGGCATTATAAGCCAAATGGGATTTAGGAAAATATAACTAGTTAAGATGGCATGCATCATGCTCATAGGACAGAGAGATACATTAAGACACTTAACCAGCTTTTTACCTTCATATCCTCAATCCTTGAGAAGAAAGGATCTTTTAGCGCTATAAAACAATAAATTGTATTATGACAAGCAATAAGTTTTAGCCAGAAAAAAGTTTTGTTTGAAGAGTTGAGACTTCAGGATGAATGGGGCTTACTGATTCAACTACATGGGACTGAGCATGATGAAGCAGAAGCACTTCAAAAACTATATAAAAAAGAAGGAAGGGAGGCAGACCAAAGTGTAAGGACTCTGTGCATTCATGGGAAGCAAACTCAACATGAAATAGGAGGTAGCTGATGGAGATGTAATGGACCTTTACCTTCTTTATTTATTTATTTATTTTTTAAATTCATTATCTCTACTTTCAGAAGTTTCTATATCAGATATGTCTTAAATGCAGTTATTTTTAGTGCTTAACTGCAGGACAGTTGTGGATACTTTACATTAAGAGGATAGACTCCACACACAAAGTTTGACTTGGCTGTCTGGACTGACATCACACACACACACACATGCACACACACACAAAAAAAATTGTATGAAAAGATTTATTTCTTACATAATAATGTTTCCGGCGGAGAGTAAGGTGGCTCCCAAGCACATCTGAAAATGGGTTGAGTGACCAAGAAAAGGAGACTGGCTTGCAGTTTTTGTTGTTTAGGGGATGTAGCCCATGTCAGGGTTTTGCATACATGTGCATAGGCCTGCATGGCTTGAACTTCATACCTGCACCAAAGCTAGGGAGCACCCAGATTTTTATATCAGGTAGCCCAGGATTTCTGTTTCATGAATACTACTAAATATTTTTCTATCATATCTAAGGCTGAATGCTCAAAATAGATCCCTGATCTTATAGAACCACTTTTAATAGAAAAAGGTAAGATAGGCTTTTTATCCTTAGTCAAAAAGAAAATGTCAGGTGGTTTGTATTTGTAGAAGGGGATGGAATAGAGTTGGCGTGAGCATCTGAAATAGATTTTTCAGACTGTTACAAAATCTTCCATTCACACAGAAGTGGTATTCCTCACTTCCAAAGTCTGATAGAACTTTATTCTTATTTTATGGCTGTCATGACAACTTGCATTGTGCTATGGTTATTTTTGTGCTTTTATTTTTACAAAAATATTTTTATTTGGGGATGATTTTAGATTTCCAAAAAACTTACAAAAATATTACAGAAAATGTCCATATAATCTTTATCCAGTTTCCACTGATGATAATATCTGTTATTACCATGGCTCAAACTGGAAACCAGTATTGGAACATTAATCTAAACTCCAAACTTTATTTGGATTTCATCAGTTTTTTTCACTAATGCCTGTTGATCCAATCCAGAATACAATGTTGTGTTTAGTCATCATGTCTCTTCAGTTTCCTCTGAGCTGCAAAACTTTCTCAATCTTTCCTGGTTTTCCATGACCTTGACATTTTGAGAAGTACTGGTCAGATATTTTATAGAATGTCCCTCCGTTTGGTTTGTTACAAACGGAAGCTAGAGTTATGTATCTGGGGAGGAATACAACAGAAGTGAAGGGCTGTTTTTATCATATCCATCAGGGATATCCTAGCTAGTCTTTCTTGTTATTTTTATTTTTATCATTATTATTATTATTATTTTGCTTTTTGTTGTGTGCTTGTGTATTTCATTTTATTTATTTTTAATATCTTTTCTGATGGACTATATGGAAACTCTTTGACATGTGGAAGAACATCTCACTCATTTTTTTATTCTTCCATGCTGGTTAATAATATTTTTTTCTATGTAGTAGCTACTCAGTACATGTCTACTGAGTTAATTAAATAATTAAATAAATAAATAAAAAGAATAAATCATCATAATAGCCCTATTTGGTGAGACAGTTAGGCAGTGTGCTATTTTACATGTGTCAAGAAAAATGAGACCCTACTCATAAAGTTGGTGATTAGCCCAGTTAGCACAAGAAAACAGGCTTTTCTGACTTTCATATTTATGTGGAGAACAATGAATCAAACTGCTTTCTACTGACATGTGGTATGGCTAGTTCCTCAAATCTTGGAGTTTGCTTTTTTAGAAGGGAACTGTTCAGTTTTCTGTTCAGGGAAACCTCAAAAATTCAGAGAAACTAATCCTCAGGGCAATTTTTAAAGTTAGGGGAACTAGCATGTTAGCTGATGTTTTACACTGCTCAGCTACATTCAGTTAAAATTGGCTTTATGATGTAAAATTAAGCAGGGATTTCAAGACTTCTACTGGTCCAGGTGGAGCAGGTATTTGTGACCCAAGAGTCTTTAAACGTCTGCTGAGTTTTACATTGCAGTTGGCTGCTTCATCTGCCTACATATTGTTTGCCCAGACTCAGGATAAAAACTGAAAACACATCTGGTCTCCTAAAAGATTTAGAATTTTCGGGTTTAGCATTGATATTTTTAGTCTTTAGCACATCAGTTTCCCCTGCCAGTCAGACTTTTATATATGGATGTATTCTTAACCCATTTAATATGAACTGGAAAACTAAAATAAAAGCTTCTCATTCAAGAAGCAGACCCATGGACAAAGGAGGCTGCCATGAGTGTGCATTTCTTGAAACACTTGCTATAACTCCCTGAAGTCCAATAACCTTCACTGACATCAGTGAAAATTATTAGTTTTGCTCTCCACTGTCATGTTTCATGGTTACCTCTAATTGAAATGGAGGTGTTCCGAATAGCACAATCAGTTAAGAATCTTGCCAAGTGCCTCATTTGGATAATTTATAGTAGGATTTAAAGCTGATGAGTTCAGAGCCCATGAGTCCCCAGAGTCCTTTATCTTTGATCATATTTTGTGGTGGGACAATGCTTGATGAGAGTGGAGTTTGAAGATAACTGCTCCCTATAAATGTATTTATCAAATACCAATGTTTCCAGCAAAGCAATTTGAGATGGGGATTACCTATCATTGGAAATGAACCACTAGGAGTATCTTAATTTGAAGAAAGTACAGGCTTGATACGTTTTAATAAATTCCTGATATTGAATAAAATGTACCACAGTTCTTAAGTTTAAATGCCTTTTTTTTTTTTGGTCAGAGACAAATAGCAAGTGGAAAAATGTCTAAGAAAGAAGTGAAGGAATTAACATCTTTGAATCAGATTCTGCTAAAAGGGGGCTCAAATTTTGGGGGGAAGGAAATAAAATTATTCTAGATAGTATTAGAGATACATTCCAGACCTGCTCCTTGTGACAGGCTAGGGGTTTTTAAAGTGGGGTATGACTTGCCCATAAAATTTGCACCACAATCCATTACAATATGAAAATAAACAATTAGAACTTGGAAGTTCATTTTTTATCTTGCACATTTCAAATGTCTGCTTTTTGAAATTTGTTTCATAATATATACACTTTACAGTAGGTGTTGTGTAAACACATATCTAAATAAATGCACATGTATTTGTGGGTACATACTAAGTTTTTTTAGAAACTGAGATAGGTGTGCAGTGAGTAAAGTTTGGAGAACACTGTCAGACCATCCCAGCATGACTGGTGATCATGTGTGACTGTTCTTCATAATGGAAACATCAGAACACTCTCTAAATATTTATGTTTTCTATACCTGTGGATTTTTACCATCTATGGATATACCAGAAATTGTCTTAATCAGTGTATTTAGTCTTTGTCATTTTTTTGGACTGATTTACATATGCTTACTAGACCCTGAAAAGTAATATAGTGTACTTTCGTTGTTCATTATATTTTAATTCAAAATTTAATTCATAGGAATGAGTCATCTTATGCTAATGTTCTGATTTGATACAAAATTGCAGATATCTTTTGTCCATTCATTTGATAATTTCATAAACCATAAACATAGGCAGTTTTAACATACCTAGTCCTCATATAATCAATGATTTCTCCATTTAATCTTTGGCACTCTTTTGTGTTTAAAACTTCTTGAAGTGTATTGACCAGATTGCTTTACAATGTTATAGGTGCAGATATAGCACTGGCTTGATAATGTAGACCACTATTAGTACTAGATAGTGTGCCATTTATTTTTTCATTCATTTAGTAACAAATATTTGTGGAGTATCTAGTATGTGCCCTAAATGTGCTAAGGCGTAATTATTGACTTCATACTGGATATAAACTAATAAGGAAGAAATATGCATTTAATCTCATCAACTGTGATAAGAGCTATGAAACAGAGATATAAAAAGGAAAGCCTGATTTTGTTTAGAGGTCAAGGAATGTTTCTAAATTAAAGTAATTCTTAAGATGAAATGATGAAGATGGTGCTCCTGCTCAAAATTATGATATATAATGGTGATGAATAGGATAATACTAATGCATATTTTTATTGTGTACTTATAAGTATCAAGCACTCTCCTGAGCACTTTATGTGAATTAATTCATTTAATCCTCATTATTAACCTAAGAACTAGTTAGTATTATTATCCCTGTACATCAAGTGAGGAGATTAAAGGAAAAAAAAGGTAATAATTTTCCCACAGTTGCATGGCTATCAAGTGGTAAAGCTGTAATTTGTATATTGTTCCACTGACTCCAGACAATAAATACTTTAACCACCATGATAGCTATCCTACCAGATAGAACTAAAATATGACAGGAATAAGGTGGAGTGTGGGTGTTGCATGCACTGGGAATAACATGTAAAAAGGTTTCGGTCACAAAGAAGATGGCTTGTGTTATTAAAACCTAAAATACAAAAAAGTACAGAAGCTGAAATATCATGAAAATATTAGACAGGAATGTGGGAATTAGATTGTGAGTTAACTTGTAGTACATGTTAAGAGTTTCAGTGTATATCATGAAGATGATAGGAAACCATTAAAGGGTTTAAGTTTGAATACATGTGGTGAGTGAATGTATGTGGTTGTAAAGGAAGATGGTATTCAGAAGGTTATTCTGCCCTCCATACTGGGAATGGATTATCAGGGGCTAAAAAATGATATAGACCAAAATCAACCAGGACATTGCAGTAGTCTTAGAAATATACTTTTGTAGGGCCGGCCTGTGGCTCACTCGGGAGAGTGTGGTGCTGGAAACACCAAGGCCACGGGTTCGGATCCCTATATAGGGATGGCCAGTTAGCTCACTTGGGAGAGCGTGGTGCTGACAACACCGAATCAAGGGTTAAGATCCCCTTACCAGTCATTTAAAAAAAAAAAAAGAAAGAAAGAAATATACTTTTGTGATTTTACATACAGATAAAGAAAAGAAAAATCTGTTTAGGTATTTTTTTTCAGGACCTAAATTCAACTGTACCAGTGACGTATTAGATATGGGGGATGAGGAAAATGAGGATGTCAAAGAAAATCTTAAAGTTTCTGCTTTGTGTAACCGGAACAATCATGTTTGCATTGCTAAGTTCAAAGAACACTGGAAGAATCTTAAGCCAGGGGCAACCATGAGTGACATGATGAGAGTAAGCCTTGAAGAATGCCAACTCTTCAAGTGAGAAGTGAAGAAGCCTATGAGGATATAAGAAGCAATGGTCAGGAATGTTGCAAGAAAATCAGAGAGTGTAAACAATGAAAATTAAGGGAAGAGCATGTTTCAAGAAGCAGCAAGTGGTCAATAGTTAATCGATTGAATGCTCCTCAGAAGGCAAGAAAGATGGCCAATAGACCCTGAGTTTAATGTCATAGACATTCTCATAAAACTTCCAGTCTCACTAATGTGCAGTGCTCCAAACTTTGACTCAAGCACTAATAGGTGTGCAATTTATAACCCGAAGCTTTTAGTTTATTTATCTGTAAAGTGAGGAAGAATTAAGTGGAAAGAGAATTAGAAGAGATAATTTCTGAAGTTCTTCCCAATTTTAATATTCTATGACAACAGTCCAACTGATTAAGATACAGAAAAATAATGCAGTTATCAGGAGAAGATTGGTACTCCCTGAAATGATTCTTTGAAACACGGCCTACTCTACTAGCGACCATTCTTTAATAATAATCCTGATTATACAAAAGGAAGAAAAGATAAAAGTGGCTGAGTGTTCCATCTGGAAAACTATGAAATAGTGAATATCTGATTAAATGAAGGTATTTCCAGAGCCAGTCTTTCTGTCAATGACAGAGAAGAAAACAGTCCTGCAAAAGGAGAGGCCATCTGATCTCATTGGAATCAGCTAGAAATGTGTGCCTATACCTGTGTCCTCTAGTAGTGGAACAGATATTTCATGAGTTTTCTGGAAACAGCAATTGTGGCGGTGGGAGTAGAGGACCAAAAATGGTATCATAATTATAACAAATATCAATTGGTGGCCAAAATAATTAGAAATTTCAGATATTTGTGAGGTAGTATACTGTGAAGATTGGAATGATTGGCTGCTTCAAAAAACTCTATTATTGCAAATGATATACTTAACTTTGTTTATGCACTACATTAGGAGATAAAGGGCAATATAATAAGAGACCCACAAGAAACATAGTGTTAAGCCAAATTTAGTACTATAAGCCTCAATTTCCTAACCTCTACAACAGGGCAATAGGGATGTTTGTAGATACCCAATGTAATCACAAAGACATTTTAAGGATTCATTCATTCATACACATTTTTTCAATACCTATTTTGTGCCAAATTTTCTGCTGTGCCCTAGGGACTTCCTTCTACATCTTAAATCTTATTTGAGGGGACAGGCTGTTAAATAAGCTTGTTACCACAGGGTTTGGGAAGTCCTACACAGGAGCATTAATCTAGAATAATTAGAAGAGGCTTCTCAGAGGAAATCATTTGTAAACTGGGTCTCAAAGGATGAATAGTCAAAAAGGGGTATATGTAGAGGAAAGGACAGGTAATTCGAGGAGAGGAAATGGAAAATCCAAAGGCCTAGAAATGAGGAAAAGCATATTGTGCTTGTGGTAATGCATGTAGGACAGTTTGGATGGACAGCTGAGTGAGGTAGTGGGGCTAAGATCAAGGAAAACCGTAGGGACCCAGTCCCATGGGGCTAGTGTTCCAAACCTAGCAGTACGTTTGGGGGGATTAATGAAGTCTATTATAAAGTCATTTCATGGAATGTAAAATGGAGGGGACCACATGGCAATCCTGGCAAATTATGATGGAGATATAAATTAAAGATTTGGTAGTAGAGATGTATAGAGGTAAGCATGTTGTAGAACTCTAAAGAGACAGAGCAACATGACATTGTGATTTGTAGGTACTGGGACTGAAGAAGTCATCAGGGTTTTGGCTGGGACACCTGGGTGGTTAATAGTACCATTCATTAGGATGGGAAACAAAGAAGGAGAAGAAGGTAGTGGTCTCCATTGAGACTTAGTAGAGTTTGAAAGGACATGAAATATTCAAGTGGGTAGATTGAGTTGGTAGTATATATGAGAGTACCTCAAAAAGTTCATTGAAAGATTCATATTACCTTTTAATTCTATTTTTCCACAAACTTTTTGAGTTATATATAAAATCATTAATGCATACATATTAATGATTGGACTTTAGAAGATATATTTGAATAATGATAAAGGTAATAATTGACTCAATGCGAGTTGAGTTGAGGTTATCCAGGGAGGAAAAAAATGCATAGGAATATAATATTCAAACAAGCAGAGGAATAGAAAATAAAGGAAACTGAGAGGTAGGGCCACAGAGATGAAGAGAAAAAACATAACGGTTTAGAGACACAGATGCCAAATGGAAGAAAAAAACAAAAACAAAAAAACGCTTAAGGAAAAGGGAGTGGTTTACAGTGTCAAATGCTATAAAGAGGACAATAAAGGTAAATCTATTCAATTTACTCAATATAAAGCCATCAAAAGGCTTTGTGAGAGTAGTTTCAGTGGTGTCATAGTGGTAGATGCCATGTTGCTTTGCTTTGAGCCATGAATGGGATACTAGGCAAAGTGTAAGGGCACCACATCAAAGACGTGTCTGTGTTGGGTTATTTGAGTCATTTTGATACAGACAGGAGGTGCCTATAGAAAAGAAGCTAAATTGAAGGAGTAATCTGAAGAAGAGTTAACTTCCTCATGCAGAAAAGAGAAAGATGCATATTTGGATAAATTATATCCTTAAAACTTTTTAGTTTAAATATAAAAGCAGTATTATTACATGCTTGGATGGATTAGAAAGCGACCAGTTCTTTCAAACACCTCAGTAACTAATTTCTGTTGGAGACTCTGCTTGAGGCATTACAGAGCATCAGGAAGAAAGTGTATGGCAAACAGGAATGTAAACACACACACACACACACACACACACACACGGCAGATGAAATACTTTCACATAAACAGATATACAGTAGACCTACAATTCCACACATTTTTGATCATTCTGAGCAGAAATCTAAGTGATGAACATGGGAACAAGATGATTAAGTATCTGGAGACAGCACACTGGTGCCCCTAACTTCAAGGCAGCCAATGTATTCGATGTAAAAAAAATCCATTACCCTGGGTGTCTGGCAACAATAGACAAAGCAGTATGTCAAACTTAGACTTTTCACTTTGCAGTTGATGGGGTGGTTGTCCTGTAGACACAGATGAAAAGATTCATTCTATTAAAATGAGACTTCTTCCCAACTTCTCTCACAAAAAATCCCCTAGTTTTTATTTTTCTCATGTTAAGACCTCCATAAAGGAACAATTTATCAGCTTCCCAAGTAAGGGTGGTGGAAGCCATCAGGAAAGAGAATGCCTTTTGTTTCTTGGCCTAAGTACCCTTTTGAATTCACTGTGGTGTGTGAGCACGCTTACAGCATTTTCAATATAACATTAGAGTGTGAAAGAGAAAAAGGCAGCTATCACCCTGAGAGAATTGCTATTGAGAATAACTGGAAAAAAATCATCTTCTTCATGGTAAGATTCACAAAGTAATTCCATGGCAGAAAAGTCAAGGTAAATATTTACTCCAAGTTTCCTAGAATCTGCAGGAGGCTAAACCTGTCAGTGTTTCTATTTTAATATTTATCTCATGCTTTCATAAATTAGTTTCATGACTGTCATTTCCCACAGGGTCACTATGTGAGGAAATAGTTTCATTGGGACCATACTCTGATGCTGATATGACAGAAGCTTTTTTTTTTTTTTTTTTTTGTGAGGAGAAAAAGTCCCCATTGGCCCATTTTTATAGAAGAAATTTAACTTTTCTGCATATGTCCTAGTTCTCTCACCCAGAACTTTGGTCATTAATATTATATGGGAAAACACAAGCTATTTAGCTGTTTAGTTTGCGAGGAAAATAGAAGGCAGTCCCCCCTGAGGAAAGACTCAGAATAGAGGGGCTGTGGTTTAACCACTGAAGAAGCAAGCTTGAATTTTGCAAAGTATTGTGATTTTTCAGGATCCAACATCACAGAGCTCCTGTAAGTCTTTGATTTCTTTTTCGGGCAGGGGTGCAAAGAAAATTGTTCTTGTTTTCTACTCCCTTAGCCACTTCTCTTGAAGTCATGTACTTCATCTGAGTCTATTATAGTAGAAAGTATACATAAGTATTTAGGTGTTGATTTTTAATTTATTCAAGGGTACAAAGTTGTCAATCATTTGNGGGTGATTTATAAAGAAGAGAAGTTTATTTGGCTTACGATTCTGGGACAGCTGCATCTGGCGTGGGCCTCAGGCTGTTTCTATGCATGATGGAAAAGTGGCAGGCAGCTGGCAGGAACAGCAGATCACATGGCGAGAGGAAGCAAGAGAGAGAGAGGAGGTGCCAGGGTCATTTTAAGCAATGAGCTCTCGCAGGAACTTATAGAGTGAGAACTCACTCATTAATCCTCCCACCCCCAGGGAGAGCATTAATCCATTCACTAGGGATCCACCCCCATGACTCAATCAGTTTCCAGCACTGCACATTGGAAATCAAATTTCCACATGAGTTTTGGAGGGGACAACATATCCAAACTCCAGAAGCTTCCCATAATCAACCTGGTCTAATGGTTGAGTTTGCACTGTCAAATATCTCTGCTCACCATTTTACCCCTGTAAACTGAACTTTGAAGACTCTATTATTTTGAGCCTTGGGCATGCATCCACAACCACAAGGTTGGGGGGGTCTCAGAACATGTTTTGCTGTGGCAGTTTCTGCATAAAGCCACTATCTTCTTTCCATTATATCCAAGCAAAGCTCTAAGCCTCTCATCATCGGTTTCTATAGTGACACAGTCTTCCTTCTGATTAGAATTCCCCAATAGTCTGCCAGTACTATTGTTGGGCAAATACTCTTATAGCATGTCACACAGCTTGCTCAGCTTTTAGAGGTGTCCGAAAGTAGAATTTCCTTTGGCTAAATTTAAAATTGAAATATTCCATCTAGTATTTTTCATTACATTGTTACTGAGATCATGCCATATAACATATGCATGTCCGAGAGGAAGATTTATAAGATCAGCAATTTCCCAAAAATGTTCTTCAGGTTTAAAATGTGGAGGGGGTGGCATCAAACAGAGAGGACTGTTGGAATTAAGACAAGAAGTGGGAACATTCTCTATTTCTTATATAGAATGAAAGAAAAACCAACTTATTTTACTTAGCTGAATAGGTATTTCAGGTCTTCCACTGGTTTACAACTCCACTCAGGATTGGAATTGCCTCTGAATTCCAGTGAGGAGGAGCCCTTTTGACGTGCATATGATGAATCCAGGGCTTTATACCTGCAAGCTTTCAGGCAGACTGGGTTGTTAAAGCACCATGAGGCCCTCCCCATTGATGATCAGGACCTCATTCCTTCCAAGACTTCAGTAATACCTTATTCCCTCTTAAAAAGGGGTGTAGTGGGTCATCAGTGAGATAAAGTGGACCTGGAAAGGACAAACTGATGGATTAAAGACAACATTTCATTTAATTGTTTTACATACTGTTTTACTCAAACTTCATTTTCTAGTTCAGGATTACTTGAACTTAACCTGGCTTGGCAGGGTCTCCATATATGATTTCAAAAGGACTCAATATAAGTCCGCTTTTGGGTGCTACTCAGGTATGGAGCAGGGTAAGAGGAAGTGCCTTGTCCCAAGTTAAATGAGTCTCTTGACAAAGTTTGGCTAAAGTCTTTTTCAAAGTATGATTCATCTATTCTGTCTCCACAGTGGATTGTGGCCTCTAAGAGGTATGTAGCTTCCAAGTGATCTTTAAAA
>NW_007743549.1:0-1305 GCF_000696425.1 Galeopterus variegatus | reverse complement strand
TCTGTCTCCACAGTGGATTGTGGCCTCTAAGAGGTATGTAGCTTCCAAGTGATCTTTAAAACCTTACTTATTGTTTGTATTACTTCAACTATAAAGGCAAGTCCATTATCACTTTGTATTGATGTTGGCAATCCGTATCTTAGAATTATTTCCTTTTTTTTAATTTTTATTTATTTTATTTTATTTTATTTTTTTTTTTAAAAGATGACCAGTAAGGGGATCTTAACCCTTGACTTGGTGTTGTCAGCACCATGCTCACCCAGTGAGCTAACCAGCCATCCCTATATAGGGATCCAAACTCATGGCCTTGATGTTATCAGCACCACACTCTCCCAGTGAGCCACAGGCGGCCCTAGAATTATTTCCTTTAATAATGTCCTTAGGGCCGGCCCTGTGGCTCACTCAGGATAGTGCAGCGCTGGTAGCACTGAAGCTGCGGGTTCAGATCCTATAAAGGGAAGGCTGGTGTGCTCAATGGCTGAGCGTGGTGCAGACAGCACCGTGCCGAGGGTTGCGATCCCCTTACCGGTCATTTCAGGTAGAAAGGGCTTCTATCCATCCTGAGAAAGTATCTACCATTACAACAAATACCTAAAATTCCTGGTGGCTCTGGGCATCTGAGTAAAGTCTATTTGCTAGTCCTCAAATGGACGAATGCTGGATCAAGGGTCCCATTAGGGTCCTCTTAGTGTATTTGTAAGGCCTCCTCAGTTGCCTTATCAATGACCAGCCTCCTTTCATCAGCTGTCAGCAACATATTCATTAAGAACTGGATGTTGGTTCATCTGGGGCAATGGGTATTGAATATACTGGTGAACAATTCTGTCATTTTTCTGGGGGTCCTCCCAATGGGGGGTTTCCAATTCATCAAATCTGATGTTGGAGATGGTGTATAAAAAATAAAATAAAAAAAGGTATATAGATCCAGAAATTACCAGCAGGTTGGCCCTGAGCTTTAGCCCCCTGTGGGGAATTGTTTCAAGAGGAATTGCCCTGCTCTGTCTGTATGAGCCTGTGCCCTGACTGAATTGGGTGCCCTAGTGGGTCTTTGGAGGAGAGATCATTCCAGCCTCCTGATAACTTGGAGGAAGGAGGCACTGGGGGTGTGAACCTCTGCATCTTAATCTCCTGGCAGCAGTGGATACAGAGGAGCATCAGGGGCCCCTGGCCCCACGGGCTCAGGATCAACTGGGGCAGGAGGGGAATCAGATGTAGGATTTAGGGTTTCTAATAAAAACTGATCTTCAAGGCCGGCCCATGGCTCACTCGGTAGAGTGCGGTGCTGATAACACCAAGGCCACGGGT
>NW_007743548.1:17966-18701 GCF_000696425.1 Galeopterus variegatus | reverse complement strand
ACAGCTCCAAGTTCATAACTTTGTGCCTGAGACAAGATACCTAACCCTCTGTGCCTCAGTTTCCTTATTTGTAAAATGGGGATACTAATAGAAATTAATCATAACATTGTTCTGGGAATTAAATGAATGATTTCACAGGAAGTAGATAGTATCGTCCTGGACACCTAGCAAGTGCTCTACAAATACTTGCTGCTGAACATTTTTGGTCATCCTCATTATTTTGATTAGTATTGGTGTTATTATGAGCTTGTGCTGCCAAAGGCAGGACCCGATCAGTCTGTGGGTATCTAACTCTGATCATGACCTTTCTCTGCAGATTCTGCGGCCCCCGTCTTTTTCTATGAGTTCCAGCATTGACCCAGTTCTTTTACGAAGATCAAACCAGCCTGGGTGAAGGCTGACCATGGAGCTGCGTGTGCCTTCATGTTTGGGGTTCCCTTCCTCATGGATGAGAGCTCCCTCCCGGGTAAGGACGGACAGTCATGAGATCCCTAGACTGCCAGTCTCCAAGAGGTCAGGGCAGATCTTGCAGAAACAGAGGTCTCCAGTCAGCACCGGGAACCCATGGGTCCTCTTGGGTCCCCTCCAGAACCCACCTGACCCTGATTCAAGTCTTTCCCTCCCACCGACCTTTCCAGAGGCCAAAGAGGAAGAGAAACAGCTGAGCATCACCATGATGGACCAGTGGACCCACTTTGCCCACACAGAGTGAGTGAGTGATCAGGCATGCCTGAT
>NW_007743548.1:15065-17429 GCF_000696425.1 Galeopterus variegatus | reverse complement strand
CAAATTCTTAACTTTGTGCCTGAGACAAGATACCTAACCCTCTGTGCCTCAGTTTCCTTATTTTTAAAATGGGGATACTAAGAAAATAATCCATAACATTGTTCTGGGAATTAAATGAATGATTTCCCATGAAGTCTATAGTATCGTCCTGGACATCTAGCAAGTGCTCTACAAATACATGCTGCTGAACATTTTTGGTCATCCTCATTATTTTGATTAGTATTGGTGTTATTATGAGCTTGTGCTGCCAAAGGCAGGACCCGATCAGTGTGTGGGTATCTAACTCTGATCATGACCTTTCTCTGCAGATTCTGCGGCCCCCGTCTTTTTCTATGAGTTCCAGCATTGACCCAGTTCTTTTATGAAGATCAAACCAGCCTGGGTGAAGGCTGACCATGGAGCTGAGTGTGCCTTCATGTTTGGGGTTCCCTTCCTCATGGATGAGAGCTCCCTCCCGGGTAAGGACGGACAGTCATGAGATCCCTAGACTGCCAGTCTCCAAGAGGTCAGGGCAGATCTTGCAGAAACAGAGGTCTCCAGTCAGCACCGGGAACCCATGGGTCCTCTTGGGTCCCCTCCAGAACCCACCTGACCCTGATTCAAGTCTTTCCCTCCCACCGACCTTTCCAGAGGCCAAAGAGGAAGAGAAACAGCTGAGCATCACCATGATGGACTAGTGGAACCACTTTGCCCACACAGGGTGAGTGAGTGATCAGGCATGCCTGACTTTGGGTCTGGGACACCCAGATATTCCCCGAGGGGGACAGTACAGAAGGCTGTGGTCCTCATTCATTTCTCCTACCCAGGGTCCCCACTGGCAAGGGGCTGCCTCCTTGGCCCCAATTCAACCAGTCAAAACGATACCTGGAGATCAGCATGGTGCCATGAGCCAGGCAGAAGCCAAGGGAGGCCTGACTGCAGTTCTGGACAGAGACCCTCCCCAACCAGATGCGACAGTGGCACCAGAAGCAGGAGGACAGTAGGACCTCCGAGGAGCTCTGAGGCAGGGCCTGGGCTTTCTTAGCTGGGGCCAATCCAAAGAGTGGCAGAGCCCAGCGGAGCAGCCTCCTGTTGCTGAGGGAAACTTTCCCTTCAGACTGGTGTAGGGACTTGTCCCTTTCTAAAAAATTTTAACTGACAGTTTGTTCTTGTACATATTTATAGGATACAGTCTGATGTTGAGATACATATATCTGATGGATGATGACTGGGTCAGGGTAGTTAGTGTATCCATTTCTTTGTGGCGAGAACATTTGAAAGTCTCTCCTCCAGCTACCATGGAATACACAAAATGTCTCTGTGAACTATAGACACCCTGCTGTGCAATAGATCACCAGGACTTCCTCCTCCTGTCTAATTATAATTCTGTACCCACTGGTCAACCTCTCTCTGTCTTTCCTTCTCCCATTCCTTCCACAGTCCATAGTAACCACTGTTCTTCTTTCTGCCACCATGATATCAACTTTTTATTTTTAGATTCCACATACGAGTGAGTGAGATCATGTGGTACTTGTCTTTCTGTGCCTGGCTAACTTCACCTAATGTTATGTCCTCCAGGTCCATCCATGTTGCCACAAATAACAAGATTTCTTTCTTTTCTGTACTGAGTAGTATTCTGTTGTGAATATAGACCACATTTTTCTTATCCATTCATCCGTTGTTCGACACATAGCTTGATTCCATATCTGGGCTGTTACAGATAATGCTGCAGTAAACATGGGAGTGCAGGTATCTCTTTGACATGTCGAATACTTTTCCTTTGGTTCCATTGTAAGTAGTAGGATTGCTGAATCATATGAAGTTCTACTTTTCTTTTCTTTGGTGACTAGCTGGTATAGGGATCTAACCCTGAACCTTGGTGTTATCAGCACCATACTCTAAACAACTGAGCTAACTAGCTGTGGTAGTTCTATTTTTAATTTTTTGAGGAACCTCCATACTGTTTTCCATAATGTCTGTACTAATTTACATTCCTACCGACAACACACAAGTATTCCCTTTTCTCCACATCCTCACCAACACTTGTTTTCTTTTGTCTGTTTGATAATAGCCATTCTATCTAGAGTGAGGTGGTATCTCATTGTTTCTCTTGTTGTTGTTCATATTTTTCATGACGTTTTGATTTCCCTGATGATTAGTGAGGTTGTGCATTTTTTTCATGGGCATGTCCCTTAAAGCATCAGTCCCTCCATGACTGGTATGGTGCTCTTTTGAAATGTCACCAGGCTGCTTCCCACCTCTGGGTCTTTGCACAACCACCTCCCTCTCTAAAGTGCCTTTCCCACTTGCTTTCTGGCAAATTCCACCTTATTTTTCAAGCTCCCCAGAGGACCCCTCACACAGCAAGCCTTCCCTGCCTTCTCT
>NW_007743548.1:12507-14761 GCF_000696425.1 Galeopterus variegatus | reverse complement strand
AGTCCCATACGTGTACACTCACTGAAAGAGTTCCTCTCCAGTTCCACCACTTTCTGGATGTGTATTTTCAAGCAACTTGATACTATTTGGTCTGGTCAGAAGGGCAGATTCCAAAGACAGAGACCTGGAGTGGGGCCCTAGGTGTATCCAGCCTAGAACAGATCTTAGTCCCCAGAGGCTTCACACTAGGGGTGGGAGAGGTCTCCTTCTTTCTGCTATCCAGTCTTGGCCCCTGCAAAAGTCAGCAGAATCCAGCAGGGCCACACTGTCTGGGCATGGCCTTCTCCAATTAGATCCCAGGCTCTCAGGACCTGGGATGGGAGCTCCCAGCTGGGGGAGGCTGACTTCTGAGGGAGCTTAGCACAGCTCCCTGAACACCTGCCAGGACATAGAAATAGAGGTCAGGGGAGGGTGTCTGGACTAGTGCATCAGTTAGGCCGTGTCACAGAGCAAAGAAAAGACCTACCTACTCAGGCTACAAAAGAAGAAAAGCAGCCAGAGGTTTTCAGAGTTAAGTAGACTTTTTTGCTCCCAAGGATCAGTGCACCATTCCCTTCAAATGTCTGGATTGTAGATATCACAATGTCTTCCACTGCCCCCACACTCCCTCCCCCCAGCTCCAATCCCATGTGTACCCTTCCTCAGTGAGACCGAGGTCTTGGCTGCTGATGGTTGCATGAAAAGCATTCGCAACTGGGACCAGTTCTGTTCTGGGAAGTCCAGTTTGGGCAGGAAGGAGAAAATAAAGCCAGAGAGGCTCTGAGTCATGTCACTCCCATGATCCAAAGCTCCGAGGGACACCTTGCCCCCCTTGGGATAAGTTTAAGTTCTTTACATGCTATCAAAGGCCTCCTGTTCTCATCCCCTTCCCTCCACCAGGGAAGTTTGTCCCCACCAGTTGGTAAAGAGACTGACAAGTAAACAGGCTGCAGTAAGACAGTGTGTTTCTGGGAACACAAAGGGCTGTGAGAACACAGAGATGCAGACCAGCCCAGACGTCCAGGGGGACAGGGAAGGAGAAACATCTAAGCTGAGACCTGGAGGACAAGCAGAGGTTACCCAAATGTGCAGGCCAGAGTAGTAGATCGGAGGGGTGGGGAAAGGTGTTCCTGGCAGAGGGAACAGCAGCAACAAAGGCCTGGAGGCTGAGATGTGCTCAGGAAACACAGTTCTGTGTGGCCGGAGACAACAACAAAGACCAGACTGAGGGAGCTTGTGGGCTGTGATGGGGGCATGCACTTCAGGGCAATGGAGAGCCATGAGAAGCTTCTAACCAGGGGCAACATGAACAGATTTGTGGTGTCGAGGAAGGTGATTGGGGTTGGTGAGTGTGGGGCAGGGAGAACAGAGAGGGGGCTGGCGGCAGCTTCCAGGTTGGTGGGTTTCACCCGTGGGCTGTAGATTTAGTCGACAGACAGGCCTGGTGACTGACAGACACAAAAGTGGGGGAAGGAAGACTCCCCAGGGGCAGGCTGAAGGCAAGCAGGAGTGGTCTGGGAAACAAGGGTCCAGTTTTGGCCACACTGGATGTGCAGCGAGGCTTCTTTCTCCGGGCCTGAGGGTGCGCCACACCTGGGTGGGGGGACATCACCAGCTTCAGTGTCACTGTGGCCAGCATTCCCTGGAAAGGGTGGGCAGGCCAGCTAGTGAGGCCTCAGGCCCTATCCTACCAGCAGCCCTCTCTCCACATAGGGCGTCCTCCACACAGGAAGGGAGATGAATGGCTGGCACTTCCTCCAGGAGCAGTGAGGATGTAGGCCACTCTATTCTTGCTTCCCTGGGCCACTGTCCCTGAGGCTCACTGTCTGAAAGCCCCTCCCCCATACCAGGTGTCCTCAGCCAACTAATGTCCTGCCCAGAAGACACAGCAGCCACACAGAACTGAGGGGAACAAGCCACAGACTCAGAGGGGTTTGGCCCTACAGGGAACTGGTGGACCCAGGGAGCCTCCATGTGGCAGGGCCACAGGAAGGGCCGTGTGAGCAGTGTGAGGGTGTGAACACCAGGGGGCGCTGCAGGATCAGACATGCACATTTGGACAGAGCGTGTGGGACAAGGTCCTAGCAGAGGCTCCCAGTAGCAGCAGACAAGCATGTACATACACAAGGCCAAACTTAGTTCCCAACGCACACCAGGAGTCCCATACGTGTACACTCACTGAAAGAGTTCCTCTCCAGTTCCACCACTTCCTGGATGTGTATTTTCAAGCAAATGTTTACCCTCTTTATCTCATATTCCCATCTGCCAAATGGGG
>NW_007743548.1:9861-12262 GCF_000696425.1 Galeopterus variegatus | reverse complement strand
CCATACGTGTACACTCACTGAAAGAGTTCCTCTCCAGTTCCACCACTTCCTGGATGTGTATTTTCAAGCAACTTGTTTATCCTCTTTTTCTCATTTTCCCATCTGCCAAATGGGGATAATGATGATGACTCCCTTCCTAGGTCTGTTGTGAGCATTGAAAGGTCATTAGCCATAAAGTGCCAAGAATAATGTGTCACACAGCAAATGCTCCCTGGTATAGGTAAGGGCACAGACTCCAGTCACACTGTCTGAAATAACCACATGGTTCCCCAGACTACAATTCAAAGATGGAAGAATTGGGGGATTTTAGGTGGTGTTGTCGTGATTTCGGCATGGGGCTCTTTCACCTTAAAATAACTTCTGGGCCTGTGGCTGCCCAGAAGAGCTGGCAGATGGAGCCCTGTGTTGTTCTGAATTGCAGGTTGAGTGCCTTGTGGGAAGCTCTGGGCCTCTCTGGGGATCTCAGTGAAGTCATCACCTAAGCCCTTCCCCCATTCTGCCTTGAGCCCTTCCTGTTGGGTTTTGGACCCACCTCCTCCCACCTCCACCCCAGTACCCAGGCCAGTTTACCCAGATCCTGGGAAGGCTGTTACAGGAACAGAACAGAGCTTGACAGGGGAACACCAGCTCTGTGTCTTGGGAATAGTGGCACCTGCAACCTCCCTATCCTGGCCTGCAGGCCTCCCTTCCCAGCAGCCCCTGACTTCTCACACCCTGGGGCTCCATTGTCCACTAGAGTTTCTCCTCAGGTGAGGTTGCCCCTCCTTACTGTCCCTGAGGTGCCTCATCTGATCTAGAGGACCATGAACAGGGCCCCTGGGCACAAACTAATCACCAGGAGACCAGCCCAGCTCTTCTCTATGCTCAAGCTTCCTCACATCTGTCCTCTCTCTCAGGCTTCTGCGCAGTCCCTGGGGTCACTAAGAATCAGAGAAGAGAAGTGCCTCGCCTGAAGCCACACAGAGGGTGAAGCCAAAGCCAGGACTCACACCCAAATTTGTTGCCCTCCAAATTGCAAGTCCTTGGGCCGGCCCGTGGCTCACAGAGTGCGGTGCTTATAACACCAAGGACCCGGGTTCGGATCCCATATAGGGATGGCCGGTTTGCTCACTGGCTGAGCGTGGTGCTGACAACAGCAAGTCAAGTGTTGAGATCCCCTTACCGATCATCTTTAAAAAAAACAAAACAAAACAAATTGCAAGTCCTTTATCCTCAAGACTGTGTCCTCCTGTCTAGAGTGGGCTTTCCAGATGCTGGAGCTGGGGTCTAGGGGACTGACTTAGATGGGGGTACTGAGATTCTAATAAATAACAAAGCCAGCAAGGGAGGCCTAGAGGGAGGCCTTCTGCAAGGCGATCGCTTCAATCTGTGGCTGCACAGCCCACAGAGAGATGACAGGGTCCAGCACTGCTCTCGCTCAGACGTCTGCGTGAGCCCCTTCTTGTCGTTTGGGCCTGGACTGTGGCCTCTGGGGTTGGTTGGTGTGCACAAGGCTTCCCCCAACCAGACTCCAGGGCCTCAGCTCCCATTGACCATGTCTGCAGGTGTGGAGGAGCCTGCCGAGGGAAAGGCTGCATCGAGCCCCTTCCCAAGGAGGGTCAGCATGCAGGCTGCCCTTCATCCTGGTCTGCAGGCCCACATCTACAGCACCATCTGCAGCCCGAAGAAAGAGAAGACTCTGAGCCAGGCCATAACTCGTCTTGGATGGGGTGAGCAGTGATTGGAAGCAATGGGCCCCAGGCCTCCTAGAAGACCAGGCAACCCTCAGAGCAGACCCAGAATCAACACAGGGGTCTCAGAGCAGCAGGACTGACTAGATGGGTGGCTAGAGTCCCACACCCCCTGCCTGGACCCACCTTCTCAAGTGACCTCTGTGATGAAGCAGAGCCAGGACAAGCTCCCAGGAGCTAGTGCCCAGCCTTTGCCAGGGCCACCCCCTAGGGTGGGATCTGACTGAAGTCAGCACCCCCTGGGCTGGTAGCAATATGACTTGCAATGTGGCTCGGGCAAGTCCTGCTCATGCTCCTTCTGTTCTTCTGTGACCCCCATACCATGCTGTGGCCAGGCTCCTGGCCCTTTCCAGCCTCACAGACCCGCACCCATGCCTCTGTCCCCAGGACCTACATCACCACAGGGCTGCATCCTGGTCATCATGTAACTGGATGGAGGCACACCTGGGTCTCGGCCTGAGCCCAGGGGGTGGTGCTGGGAAGAGCCAGGCCAGAGTTCTGGGAAAGAGACAGCATGGGTAGCAGCAGAGGCCCTGGAGGTACCCAGAGTCTCTGAAGTCACGATTGGGCCTGCCCACTTTGGGATCACCTAAAAAACACAGACAGGTGATGGAAACTCCCCAATTATCTCCCAACTGGACCAGGTACTCAGTGAGGGCAGGCTCAGGTCT
>NW_007743548.1:7429-9524 GCF_000696425.1 Galeopterus variegatus | reverse complement strand
TGACAGTGCGGGGAAAGGCATTGCACATAGAGGGAACATCATGAGCAAAGGCCTCACCCTTAGTTCTCCTCTTTCCCTGCTGGCAATAAGCTACCTTCCATCTGTCACACTGCAGCTTCCATTGCCTTCTCCAGGTCATTTCTCCATTCTGGGTCTCAGTTTCCTTAACTATACAATAAGAATGATGATAGTAATGATGGTGATAATGACAATAAAATGTTTGGAAAGAGTCTTAGGTGGGCCAGGTTTCAGATTTTGATATGTAGCATTAGGTGACCCCTCTCCTGAGTTACCTGGCATCCTCTGTTTTTGGGGGAAAACTGAGCCCCATCTGGTCCACTACTGGGCTTTAGAAATATGTAGACATGTCTGACAAGTGGGTGGGGTGTCGTCAGAGGTCAGATTACAGGGAGAAACTAAGATCCTAGAGAGAGAAGGGGCCTGGTGCTGAGATCTAGCACAGAGATGAGCTAGGGTGGAAGACAGAGACCATGGTCTGACCTGACCTCTCAGCCCACAGAGGCAGCTCAGGTGGAAGAATCCTTTCACTAAACTGAGACCCCAGAACAAGCAACTCTGCTATGCGGGGACCCTTGCCTGAATATATAAAATAGGGGGGAGTGACCCTTCTCCATTCCAAACAGCATCAAGGTCAGCAACTGCAGACCCAGGGAGAATGCGTGTCTGTCACACAATGACAATTCGTTGGTCTGTGGAACCACCAAGGAATATCTGGGAATTCAGGCCAACAGGGATTCACAGATGACCAGCACTGAGGAAGCCTAGAGGCTGGTGCTGGGGTTGGGAGTAAGAGGGCAGAGCGGGCAGTGTAGCGAAGAACAAGCCACAGATGGTGGTTGCAGATAGGACCCTCTCAGGGAGGGGCTTGGACAGGGTACTTGACCAATTCTGTGTCCAAATGTTGGTCTTGAAAAAGCACAACCTCAGATCAGCTGTGGATTTTTTTTTTTTTAAGATGCCCGGCAAGGGGATCTTAACCCTTGACTTGGTGTTGTAGCACCACGCTCTCCGAAGTGAGCAACCGGCCATCCGTATATAGGGATCTGAACCCATGGCCTTGGTGTTATCAGCACCGCACTCTCCCAGGTGAGCTATGGGCCAGCCCTACAGCTGAGGAATTGATAACAACTTCCAAGGCCCCTTCACACCCTGAAGCTTCCAAACATACTTCCCAGTAACTTGGAGGTGACTCTCAGTCCCCAAAGATGCAACCTGAGCTCTCCCCCGGGCAGCAGATCTCTTAGACCCTCCCTTCACACCCTGAAGCTTTCGGTCTGAGCTACCAGATCCGACTCAGACATCAGGGAAGAAGGCATCAGGATGACAGAAAGGGTGATGTGGAAAGAGTACAGCTGATCCTTCCGTGTGGTGTAGGGGTTGTGGAAGACAGGGTGGATAGAGAAATAAGGGGCGGATCAGGGTCCGAGGAGGCGATCGCGACGCCGTTCGGTTGAGAAAGAGAATCGGCTTTCGGCCGAGCTACCAGATCCGGCTCAGGCATCTGGGAAAGATCCATCAGGCTGCCAGAAAGGGTGATGTGGGAATAGTAGAGGTGATCGTTCCCTGTGGCGTACGGGACGTGGATGACAGACTGCAAGGAGACTTACGGGGCGGAGCCAGGGCCAAGGAGGCGATCAGGTCTTTATTCGGTTGAGAAAGGGAATCTGCTTGCGGACGAGCTACCAGATCCGAATCAGACATCTTGGGAAAGATCCATCCGGTGGCAAGAGAGGGTGATGTGGAAAGAGCACAGCTGATCATTCCGTGTGGCCTATGGGATGTGGATGACAGTATGGAAGGAGAAGTAGGAGGCGGAGCCGGGACAAAGAATGCGATCGGGGACGCGGTTCGGTTGAGAAAGAGAATCGGCTTTCGGCCGAGCTACCAGATCCGACTCAGGCATCTGGGAAAGATCCATCAGGCTGCCAGAAAGGGTGATGTGGGAATAGTAGAGCTGATCATTCCGTGTGGCGTATGGGATGTGGATGACAGTATGGAAGGAGAAGTAGGAGGCGGAGCCGGGACAAAGAATGCGATCGGGGACGCGGTTCGGTTGAGAAAGAGAATCGGCTTG
>NW_007743548.1:5266-6774 GCF_000696425.1 Galeopterus variegatus | reverse complement strand
CCTTAGAAAGCACTTTATTTTATTTATTTATTTATTTATTTATTTATTTATTTATTTTTATTTTTTTTAAAGATTACCGGTAAGGGGATCTTAACCCTTGACTTGGTGTTGTCAGCACCACGCTCAGCCAGTGAGCGAACCGGCCATCCCTATATGGGATCCAAACCCGGGGCCTTGGTGTTATCAGCACCAAACTCTCCCGACTGAGCCACGGGCTGGCCCAGAAAGCACTTTATTGAAGACCGCGAAGTGACTTAACTATCAAAATGAAGTCCATACAGCGTATTATTTGTCAAGTACATGGTTTGAAACACCCTTAAGGAATGTAAGTTAAAAGAAAGTGCGTGGGGTGTATAATTCCCATGATACATCAAGTTCTGGGGGCTGAAAATTCTTGGAATCAACTCCCATATGCATTGTAAATCAGGCTACGCCTATTCCTATGTGTTTCTTACTGAAGGATGGGAGAAGGAAAGCCTCAACCTGAGGAAGATAGCTCCACATTGTTGTATAGGGAAACTCGTGTATTGAAATCAGGTGTGCTGATTTAAACTGCCACTAGCAACAGTATATAGCTTTTATTGCAAACTTACCAGCATTTGCAGAGTGTAATTTTTTTTTTCTTTCTTTTTTTTTTTTTTTGCAGCTGGCCAGCAGAAGAAAAGTATGGGGATCCAAATACTTGACCTTGGTGTACGTAGCACCATGCTCTATCAAGCGAGCTAACCAGCCAGCCCCAGACTAATTTTTAAAATATCAGTTGAAATATAATCTATATACCATCAAATTCACCCCTATTAAGTGTACAATTCAGTGGGGGTTTTTTGTTTGTTTGTTTGTTTTTTATAAAGATTGGAGCCCATGGCATTGGTGTTATCAGCACCACACTCTCCCGAGTGAGCCACGGGCTCACTCCAATTCAGTGTTTTTTTAGTATATTCACAAAGTTATGCAACCATCACCACTGTCTTATTCCAGAATATTGTGTCACCCTTTAAAAAAGATTGGTACCCTTTAGCAGTCACTCCCCATTCCCTCTCTCTCAACTGCTGGCAACCACTAATCTACTTTCTGTCTCCAGTCTACTTCCTGTCAAATCTATAGATTGGCCTATTCTGGACATGTCATATAAATAGAATCCTATAATATGTGGCTTTTTTGTCTGACTTCTTTCACCTAACATGATGTTGTCAAGGTTTATCCATACCGTAGCTTATATTAATGCTTCATTCCTTTTTATGGCTGGATAGTCGGTTATATGGATACACCGCATTTTGTTTATTCATTCATCCGTATATAGACATTTGGGTTGTTTTCACTTTCTTGGCTATTATGGATAATCCTGCTATGAACATTCGTGTATAAGTTTTTGTGTAAACATATGCTTTAATTTCTCTTGGTGTTAAAACTACGAGCAGAATTGCTGGGTCATGTGGTTTGAACTCTGAGTTTAATCATTTGAGACACTGCCCGGACTGTTTCCCAAATTGGCTGTACCACTTTCTATT
>NW_007743548.1:4478-5131 GCF_000696425.1 Galeopterus variegatus | reverse complement strand
TCCTCTCTCTCAGGCTTCTGCGCAGTCCCTGGGGTCACTAAGAATCAGAGAGGTGAAGTGCTTTGCCTGAAGACACACAGAGGGTGAAGCCAAAGCTAGGACTCACACCCAAGTTTGTTGCCATCGAAAATGCAAGTCCTCTATCCTCCCGAATGTGTCCTCCTGTCTAGAGTGTGCTTTCCAGATGCTGGAGCTGGGGTGTAGGGAACTGACTTAGGTGGGGGGACTGAGATTCCAATAAATAACAAAGTGAGTAAGGGAGGCCTGGAGGGAGTCGTTCTGCAAGACGATGGCTTCAATCTGTGGCTGCACAGCCCACAGAGAGATGACAGGGTCCAGCACTGCTCTCGCTCAGACGCCTGCGTGAGCCCCTTCTTGTCCTTTGGGCCTGGACTTTGGCCTCTGGGGTTGGTTGGTGTGCACAAGGCTTCCCTCAACCAGACTCCAGGGCCTCAGCTCCCATTGCCCATGTCTGCAGGTGAGGAGGAGCCTGCAGAGGGAAAGGCTGCATCGAGCCCCTTCACAAGGAGGGTCAGCATGCAGGCTGCCATTCATCCTGGTCTCCAGGCACACATCTCCAGCACCATCTGCTGCCCCAAGAAAGAGAAGACTCTGAGCCAGGCCATAACTCCTCTTGGATGGGGTGAGCAGTG
>NW_007743548.1:1299-2928 GCF_000696425.1 Galeopterus variegatus | reverse complement strand
GGCCTGGTGATGAGATCTAGCACAGAGGTGAGCTAAGGTGGAAGACAGAGACCATGTTCTGACCTGACATGTCAGCCCACAGGGGCAGCTCAGGTGGAAGAATCCTCTCACTAAGCTGAGACCCCAAAACAAGCAAATCTGATATGGGGGGACCATTGCCTGAATATATAAAATTGGGGGGAGTGACCCTTCTCCATTCCAAACAGCATCAAGGGCAGCAAGTGCAGACCCAGGGAGAATATAAGTCTGTCACACATTGACACCTCGGTGGTCTGTGGAACCACCAAGGAATATCTGGGCCTTCAGGCCAACAGGTATTCACAGATGACCAGCACTGAGGAAGCATAGAGCCTGGTGCTGGGATTGGGAATAAGAGGGCAGAGCGGGCACTGTAGCACAGACCAAGCCACAGATAGTGGTTGTAGATAGAACCCTCTCAGGGATGGGCTTGGACAGGTTACTTGACCACTTCTCTGTCCAAAGGTTGGTCTTGAAAAAGCACAACCTCAGCTCAGCTGTGGATTTTTTTTTTTTTTTTAAAGATGCACGGCTAGGGGATCTTAACTGTTGACATGGAGTTGTAGCACCACACACTCCCAAGTGAGCTAACCGCCCATCCTTATATAGGGATCTGAACCCATGGCCTTGGTGTTATCAGCACCGCACTCTCCCAAGTGAGACATGGGCCAGACCTACAGCTGAGGAATTGATAAAAACTTCCAAGGCCCCTTCACGCCGTGAAGCTTCCAAACATACTTCCCAGTAACTTGGAGGTGACTCTCAATCCCCAAAGATACAACCTGAGCTCCTCCCTGGGTAGCAGATCTCTCAGACTCTCCCTTCACACCCTGAAGCTTTCGGTCCGAGCTACCA
Organism: Galeopterus variegatus; assembly: GCF_000696425.1. Classification (NCBI taxonomy): domain Eukaryota; kingdom Metazoa; phylum Chordata; class Mammalia; order Dermoptera; family Cynocephalidae; genus Galeopterus; species Galeopterus variegatus. The sequence goes on along the minus strand of NW_007743548.1, from coordinate 2,055 downwards.
GATCCGACTCAGACATCAGGGAAAAAGGCATCAGGCTGAAAGAAAGGGTGATGTGGAAAGAGTACAGCTCATCCTTCCGTTTGGCGTAGGGGTTGTGGATGACAGGGTGGATCGAGAAATAGGGGGCAGATCAGGGACCAAGGGGGCGATCGCGACGCCGTTAGGTTGAGAAAAAGAATCGGCTTTCGGCTGAGTCAACAGATCTGACAAAGGCATCTGGGGAAAGATCCATCTGGAATCCAGAAAAGTTGATGTGAGAATAGTAAAGCTGATCGTTCTGTGGGGCGTATCGGACGTGGATGACAGAAGGGAAGGAGACATAGGGGGCGGAGCCAGGACCAAGGAGGCGATCGCGAGGCCATTTGGTTGAGAAAGAGAATCGGATTTCGGCCGAGCTACCAGATCCAAATGAGACATCTTGGGAAAGATCCATCTGGTGGCCAGAAAGGGTGATTTGATTTTTGTTCAAAATCAAATTGAGGGCCGGCCTGTGGCTTACTTGGGAGAGCGTGGTGCTGACAACACCAAGTCAAGGGTTTAGATCCCCCTACAGGTCATGTTTAAAAAAAAAGAAAGAAAGAAAGAAAGAAAGAATATCAAATTGAACATAAGTCTAAGGGTTTATTTCTGGACTTTCAATTCTATTCCATTAATTTATGTGTTGTATCCTTAAGTCACTACGACGCTATCTCAATTACTATTGTTTTGTCATAAGTTTTAGAATTGGGAATTGGGAATCCTCCACCTTGTTCTTCT
>NW_007743548.1:0-355 GCF_000696425.1 Galeopterus variegatus | reverse complement strand
AAAGAAAGAAAGAAAGAAAGAAAGAAAGAAAGAAAGAAAGAAAGAAAGAAAGAAAGAATATCAAATTGAACATAAGTCTAAGGGTTTATTTCTGGACTTTCAATTCTATTCCATTAATTTATGTGTTGTATCCTTATGTCACTACGACGCTATCTCAATTACTATTGTTTTGTCATAAGTTTTAGAATTGGGAATTGGGAATCCTCCACCTTGTTCTTCTTTTTCAAAACTGTTATATAAGTTTGCTAGGAATGCCATAACAAAGTATCATGATTTCGGTGGCTAAAACAACATAAAGTTTATGTCACAGTTCTGGAGGCTAGAAGCCCAAAATCATGGTGTTAGCAAGGCTGGT
>NW_007743547.1:17890-18705 GCF_000696425.1 Galeopterus variegatus | reverse complement strand
ATCCTTGGATCCAGCTAGAACATAAGAAAGCTGTAAACAATAAAAACACTGTTTTATCCTTTATAGGACCACTTTTACTGGCTTGTGCTTGTGTTTATATATAATTTAATGAGTAATAAGAGGCATTTTAGGTTCTGGAGCAGAGAGTGACACAAGAAAAGCAGTATATTGTGAAGATGTCTCCCCCCCCCCTTTTATGTAATTAATAGCCCTAGAAAGTAAAAAATTTAAGTCAAGTAAATATGAAAAAAAAAATTAGTGTAAAATTTCATCACTTCTGGTAGAGATGGAGTCATAGGGGAATTATCCTCCTGCCTGAAACATCAAAAACTATACAAACATAGTTGAATCAATAATTTTAAGACATTGGACAAGAGTCAATGAAAAACACTGACTCGTGTGAGACAGAATACACACCAGGTGAGCCCAGTGATTGCCCCAGCTCACTGCCTTGAGGAATTTTCCAGGTGGTGACACAGGGAATGGGAACACAGATTCCCTGAAATGAGGAGATGGAGTTGGGAGTTCAGGGAAACCAAGGTTGTTCGAGTTCACAGGAAAGAGTACAAGAAAAGAGAGAGAGCTACACACAGAGAAGCTCCAGAGATCTGCAGAGTGGCTCCCACAGGTAGTCAGTAGAGTACTGATCAGTGCATGGATGTGAGGAAAATACCCTGGTCCTAGGAAATAACCACCCAGCACTCATACAGAACATACTGTAATGCCTGTTTATACCAGCCAGACTGGAAAAACTCGGGACTGGACAGGGTACTGAGAAGGATCTTTACTCATTAATGGGGAATAATTCATCCTAG
>NW_007743547.1:14714-16080 GCF_000696425.1 Galeopterus variegatus | reverse complement strand
TAGATTTTTTATTGAAAAAAATATGAAAAGACACTGTATTAACATTTTTAATGTACTAAAAAAAAAACCCAAAACAAAAACACTGACAACCTAAAATTCTATACCCAGTGAATTTCTTTCAAAAACAAAGATGAAATAAAGACTTATCAGACATACAGAAGAAGAAAGAATTCATCATTAGCAGACCTACCTGACAAGAAATGTTAAAGACAGTTTTTCAGGCAGAAGGAAAATTATGCAAGAAAGACATATGAATTTACACAATGGAACAGAGAACATGAAAAATGGTAACTATGTATGGAAATATAAAATAACTTTTCCTTTTTATTTAACTTTCTTTAAGAATAACCACCTGCTTAAACATATAGTTTCAATGCCATGCAAAGTTCATAGATATGGATAAGTAAGCTGTATTACAGCAGTACAATAAAGGCCAGGAAGAGAAAAATAGAAGTAGACTGCTGTCGGATTCTTTCATTATATGTGGAATATTGTAATATCACTTCAAGGTAGACTGTGATTAGTAAATGAAATGAGGCAGTCACATGGGAAACAACATGGATGAATCCGAAAATAATTATGTGAGTAAAAGAAGCAAGGGCCGGCCCGGTGGCGCACTGCTACAGTGCGCCGCTTGGGGGTGCGGTGGCGCTCCCGNAATATATTTATTTTCTTATACAGTATTAAAACTAGATACCAAAAACTTACTTTAACAATTAAAGACCAGTGGTATAGTTCTTATGCATGATTGGTAATTATGTAAATTATCTATTGACTTTTTTATAGGAATTTGACAAAAGTATTTAATGTACTAACTGATTTAACAGCCATGCTTCTAAATTTTTATCAAAGATTTGCAAAGATTTAGCTATAAGGATACTCATTGGATGGTTGTTTATAATAGTGAAAAAAATTGGATACAGCTTTGACGTTCAATAACAAGATATTGCTTAAATAAATGTTGGCCCATCCAAATAACAAAGTATGCAGCCACTATGAATGATATTGAGGGATATTTAATGACATAAAACATATTAATAAAAGTAAAAATGATAAATGACAACTTTCAAAACAACCTGTACAAGATGCCACAGTTTCATATTTTAAAAGTGTTTGTATAGGGCCGAGTCACATGGGACTCGGCCATGGGTTCGGATCCTATATAGGGATGACTGGTGCGCTCACAGTGCTCACTGGCTGAGCGCGGTGCGGCCGGTCTCAAAAAGGACAAAAAAAAAAAGTCTTTGTATATAACCATAGATATACAAAAACATATACGTGCAATCCCTTAGTTAATCCTGTATTTCAGTTAGGTATTCATATGAAACCACTGCAAAATGTTGTGGCTTAAAACAACAATTTTTCT
>NW_007743547.1:4922-13099 GCF_000696425.1 Galeopterus variegatus | reverse complement strand
TATTTAAAATTTCACTTGTAATCAGAAGATTTGTTTGTGTTTTATTTATTTTTTTATTTTTTGGGGGGCGGTTTGTTGAGGAAGAGGGGAACTATTATATTAGGATCTTTACTTTTCTCCTGTGTAAAAATATGGTGCTTACTTTGGGAGAACAGAATCAATTTTAAGAACATTGAATTAATCATTTTTTGAATAAAGTATGTTGCTTTCAAAAAATTTGGCCTTTTATAGTAGACAGGTAAGCAAAGCATAGAAACAGTTATAATATAGCTTTATAATCAAGCATTTTGCTGCTTTTTGGGGCAAGTATTTAAGTCAACTATGATATATACATGTATCTTTAGATGAAATGCACAGATGTATTATGGGCCACAAGAATTATTTCAGAAACAATAAAAACAGTGCAAGGAATGGTAAGGAATTTTAGAGATATTCTAGAAGGAAGACAAGCCAGCATTTCACAGGGAAATCAAGAAGGCAATGCAAAGAAAATTGATGTTATGCTAGATAGTTCTCTACCTAAAGTATTTACACGACTCTTGGCAAAAAAGGAATGGAGGGAAAAAATACAAGTGACCCACACATTACATCAATTGAGAAATTCAGAATATATATCCACATATTGTAATGAATACCATAGTTTGACACCTTAAATACACATGTAGATATGTAGATGTAGATACATATATAATGATATATATGATATACATACATATACATTACCTATATATACTATCTAATCTTGATCTGAGAAACCATATTTCCATAAGTTCAAATAATCTTAACATAAGTTATTTTTGTGTCACCTGTGAAATTTGTGTTAAAAATACAGCATTCAGTACTAATTTTTGCTGCTTTGGTAAAAATGGTTGATAAGTTTGGTTAAGAAAGAGAAAGGCATGTAACATTTTTATAGTAGATGAAAGTAACTCAAAGTAGTTAGAAGTAATTTTTGTCATCACAATGACAGCTTCTGCAAACATAAAAGTATTTAGAAATTTATTTTTGACTTAGAGCTTAACTTGAGATGTGATATGTGATACAGGAAATGAATTATGACTGAGTTTCAGAATTCTTAGCCTATTGCATAGAGACCTTTCTATTATACCTTAAGTGGAACTTTAAGTGGGTAAGTGCAGATATAAGGATATCATGAATAAAAGTTATGCTTGAAGAAAGAAAAAGCTAATTCTTTTTCATGTTTTCTGCTCATATTGATGAAGACCTAAAATGAATGATTCCCAACAACTTTACCTTTCTTGGCTGACAGAAAAATATTAGAATTGGAAACTTTTAATAGTGTTGATTTAATTCAAAACAAATTATGCTAAACTTCTCAAATTCAGAATCCTGGAAAACTCTCATTTTAGGAAACACAAGAACGACCAAAGGAGAGTAACTTTGTAAGTGTTAAAAAAAAACATTATTTTTGACATTGATGATTCAGAACGTATGAAAATTATGATACACTGAAGTTTATCTTTAGCTGTTTGTAGAAGAAAAATATAAGGAAATGTAAATCAAATAATAACCTGATTATTTTTTCTCTTTTTAAAGAGGGGATCGCTTAAGATTTTTATGTATAGTAGACTCAATTATTAAAAATGAAAGGTAGAGGAAACTGGGGAAGTTACCTTCATTGAAGACTTCCAGAGGAATGAATTCTCATCTTCTCAAATAGCCCATCACTATTTTTTGACCATTCAAAAATCCTTTCTGATGATGTTAGGAATAACTTTGGTAAGCATACAATGAACTTTCTGGAAAACGTTTTCAACCTTGGCCAGGCATCTATTGTAATAAAAATAATGAAAATGAGTAAATGTGTCAAAGAAGAAAGTAGGAAATCAGGTAAAAAGTCGATGGGAGGAAGCCCTTGCAAGGTAGATGTGGATTTTTTTTCTGTTTTTTAAGGATGCTTTGCTAGATGGTCACACTACACATACTCACTTATTTGCTATATGCCCTTAAGATGTTCGTTTCACTAGTTTACTGCACTTTCCTTGTGATGTTAAATGTGAACCTGGGGCTTATCGATACAAATTTCATAATACATGAAGACATCACAGAGGCCCTCAAAAAGCAGATGAAAAACAGGATTAAATGTTCAAGGACTTTATTAGGAGAAATATCTGCATGGAAGAAAACAGGGAGGGAGCCAGGTAAAGATGCCTATGTAATAAAATCATGATGTAAATTTGACCAAAGTGAAAGGGAGCGGTGGGCAGGTGGGTCTGCAGTGTCCTAGATGGCCCTGCAGGCTAAGGGAGGTTTGGCAAGTCTGTCGGAAAGTGCGCCTGAGCCGGAGTTGCCTATCACAGGTGTCCTGTGTCTCCTAGCACTGGCCTGCCTTAAAAGTCCTGCTGTTCTCAGTCATTAGATGGCATGTCCCCTGGAAAATGTGACCTTAGCATAAACTAGGTTATGGATTTCAGAGCACAACAGCTCAGGTTTACGGTCAGTCATACTCCCTATAGTAGTAGTTCTGAGATGCTTATTCCCATGGCCACCATGTCACATCCCTTGCACCGTTTGGTTCTACTTCTCCACATTCAGAGCGGCTCCTTCATGGTTTCCACTGGCCTTTCTTCCTAAGGGAAAACCAAGAAGAGGGAAGTTAGTGGAATGAACCAAAGTTCCCATGGCTACCGTTGATCTCTGGGTTGTACCTTGTACCCCTCTCCGCCAGCCTTCATTCTAAATTGCTTTTATCCTCAGTGATTCCCTCAGCAGCTTGCCTGGTGGTATGAACCAAATTTTCATTTCTAAAGCAGGTGGATCCTTGATTATCACACCTTTTGCAGTCCTGGTTGCTTCATACGACTGTCTGTATTTACAGTGGGGCAAGGGAGTACTGGGAGTCATCCAAATGGATCACCTGGGTTCTATGTACATTCCTGTTCACATTGTATAAGCAGTCCTATGGAATTCTGCCAACCAGAATCAATTTCCACCACCAGTGTGGAGACTCTTGTTTTCTCCTGTTGGTCCCTGGGCACCAGGAGTCCAAAGTTCCCAGATGGAAACTTGTAATTTGATGGGATCCTTGATTTCTTTCCCAGCAGAGCCCAAGATGGCGAGGACAGGAAGCACAAAATCCTCCAGTGAGTCATTAGTGGCCATTCCTTGGTTCTCAGACCCATATATCCTTACTGGGGACAAAGCACCACAGAGGAATCTCTGGTTTGATAAACACACTACATCCTGAAGGATAGTACTCTGTGCATTCAGTGATTCCCTGAAGCTGGCACTTCACTTGCACATTTAGAACAGTGTTTCAGCATCCTATGAGTCTGGCTCCCTCTGAGTGGTGCAGTATGTATTATGACTAGTGTATCCTGGGCCCACTCCTGGACTTTCTTTGCTGTGAAGAGGGTCCCCAAGTAAAGGTGCTGTGCTGCATTTGATTCCATGCCTATGAATGAGGCTGTCTGTTAGCCTCTGGATAGTTGTGCCAGTCAAAGTTCTGCAGGCAGGAAAGGCAAAGCTGTGCCCAGAATAACTACCTATTTATAAGGCATAAACCATGAAGGAAGTAGGGCAATGTGGTCAACTAACCAGTAGATTTCTTAAAGAAATAATGCCATATCAGAGTCTCTGTCACTGATAAATTGGACATTCGGCAGTAGCAACAGTTAGATCAGCTTTGATAAGTAGATGTGACAGTTAATTTTACGTGTTAACTTGACTGGGTTAAGGGATGTCCAGATAGCCAGTAAAACATTATTTTGGGGTGTGTCTGTGAGGGTGTTTCTGAAAGAGGTTAGTATTTGAATCAGTAGGTCGATTAAAAAAGGTCCACCTTCACAAGTGTGGGCTGCATTATCCAATCTGTAAGAGTGCAAAGCAAGAAGACAGAAGAAGGGCATAGGCTCTCTCTTCTTGAGCTGGGACATCTGTTTTCTCCTGCCGATGAACATTGGAGCTCCTGGTTCTTGGCCTTCAGTCTCCAGAACTTACACCAGTGCTACTCTCCACCATCTTGGCCTCCATAATCCTGTGAGCCAATTCCCATAACAAATCTCCTCTTATATGTCTCTCTCTATATGCTATTAGTACTCTTTCTTTGGAGAACCCTGACGAGTCCATGTTGTTGCACCTGACTCTATCTGGGCCACTGTGGCCACTTCATTTGGGTGCCCACTATGCCCGTTCTGGTGTGGCTGATTATGAAGCCTGGCAAATGTCAACTGAATGAGTCATTTTGTCATTCAGTGCCTTTTTCCTGGAGGAAGCTTCCTGGTAGATGATGGGTTATAAAAAAAATCTTCGCCCCTTGTGCCAACTTCTAGGTATTCATCAATATGTCTCCACTTCTACGCATTCATCAATATGACTCTACCCTAGACCTCTCTCTCTTTGATATTCTTGTTCTTTTCCTTCCAGGCTTCTGCACAGAGAGCCAAGCCATTGTCCACTACCCAGAAATCTATATGTATTCTTAGCTTGGCTACTTCTCTTTCCATGCAAAATGTATGATCAAGTGCACTGCCTATAGCTCTGCCATTGGGAAGATTTTTTTTTTCCACTCCACTGTTTTTCCAGTCCAATCCTGAACGTGGCTGTAACGCCGCCACTGTCCAGATTTTGTTTGCACCTGCATAGTGAAGAAATCCACTCATAAATCAAGCTCTGATTTTTACTCCTCTTTAGCTTATGATATAGGAACTGCCATACAATCATAGGTACAAACCAGGGCAGGGACACTGGTCCAACTGTGATGGGTGACATTTGTTCTGGGCAACCTGCTCATTTCTACTGAACTGTGTAGACATGTCTGATATTATGACTTGGTTGGTCCAACAGAATCTAGTTTGTAACAGGCAGATTTGGATTGATGGCTAGTATGTATCATGGTCAAGTGTTCTAGCTTTACCATAGCCCAGTAACACGCAAGAGCTATTTTTCGAAGAGGAAATAATTCTCTACTGTGCTTGGCCTTACTCCAGAATCCCAGGGGCCTGTGTTGTGTTTCTTCCCGTGGAGCTTGCCATAAGTTTCACATTGCATGTCTTCCAGCACTATAGGTTGTGCTGGATACTCCAACACTATAGAGTATTGTATGGCCCAGATGCTGGGGCTGATTGCATATGGTATGGACCTACTGTGGCACTCTTTCTTGTGGTTCCATCTTTGCCTTTTTGTTTATTGTTTGCTTTTTTAATCTTAAACATTAAGCAGCGCCCTTGTTGGCTGCTGTAGAGAAAGTGAAGGAAAATGGTCAGGGCCCCTCAGGTGTTAAGAATCTTGCTAAGCATTTGATGTAAATATGCATGTGCACCCAGGTGTTCCTTTATTATTGTCTAATGTTATTGTGCATATGTGCCCAGGTGTCCTGAGTTATGGACTGAAGTATAAAGGACAAGTGGCTCTGATCCACAGTGCCCCCCTCAGAATGCCCCTGGGGAGGCCACTACTGCTGCCGTAGGCTGTTGCTGCCAGGGTCCCCAGGACCCTCCGGGAGGCCACTGCCACTGCTGCTGGAGGCTGCTGTAAGCTGCTGCTGCTACTGCTGCTACTGCTGCTGCTGAAGACTGAGCTCGAGTGGTCTGCCAACGGCTCCCAGGATTTTTCCCAATTACCTAGCATGGACCTGCATGTGAGGGGTCTGGTGACCAAGTCTGTACAATGGGTTTGAAGGGTCTAAGCCCTAGCCCTGACAATACAAATGGAAACTTTGTATAACTGAAATAATGAAATGTTTTGGCTTTAGTTATGAAATGCCTAGCCATACAATTAGCGTAGCTATTGCCTCAACCTGACAACTGGCGTAGTCATGTAGCTTTACAGCTGCCCATCTCTTCTGCCTGTAAGGATGCTAAGCTCTATTAACCATTTTCACAACTCTCTGCAGGTTAAACTCCTTGACTGTCTTTCCAATTTTGCCTATCATTATGGTAATTGATGCCTCCTAGCTTCTGGCAATTAAGTGCCATCACCTGGGTTCTATTACAGATGCTCCTTGACCTGTGATGGGGTTACACCTTGTAAACCCATCATAAGTTGAAAATATCGTTAGTTGAAAATGCATTTAATACACCTAATCTACTGGATAGCATAGCTTAGCCTAGCCTACCTTAAACATGCTCAGAACACTTACATCAGACTACAGTTGGGCAAAATCATCTAACGCAAACCTTATTTTTACAAGAAAATGCTGAATATCTTATGTAATTTATTGAATACTGCATTTAAGTATGTTTTCTACTGAATGAGTATCACCCACTATCATAAAGTTGAAAAGACATAAGTCAAACCAATTGTAACTTGGGGACCGTCTGTTCTTGGAGAGACATTATCACCATGGATGTTAAAGAGTGCCGCTCTGTAACTGCCTCTCTGACTATTATCCCTGGCCTGGAAAGAAATATCCTTGAGATTCTTAGCGATTCTGGTCCCTCTCACCAGCACATTCCTGACAGCCTTGGTGAAGGGTATGTCTTCTTGATTCTTTTGGCCTTACGTAACGTGTCCTTACACAGCATGCTCACTTCTCTCAGCCTCATTATTCCTTTCTGTACTATCTGCTCAGTCAATATTGGCACTTTTATTTCACTGATAGTTGGCCTCATTTTTACAGATTTCTAAAAGCCACCCCAGCAGCAAGCATTTTTCACCCCCTGGAGTTCTTGCTAGGATGTTAAATTTTATGTCTTTAGACAGTCAATGAATTCTTGCTTTTCCAGACTTACATTCTGGTTTCCTTGATCAAACACCCCTAAAATTCAATCCAAGGAGTCTCCCTTCACTCTGTCAGTACATGACAGCTAGTTCTTGCATTTTTTTGAGTACAGTTTCTTTGCCCTCTTGTCATGCCTAGCATATTCCTAGCCAGGTTAGGTTGGGATTTAACCCTAGTTATTGGCCTGGCAGGTAGCAGAGGAGGTAGCCTGTTACCTTGTGAGGGTGAAGAAACTGGAGCATATTTTAGCCCAGTAGAAACACCTGCTCTTGCTAAGGAAGGATGGGCTAGCTTTGCAAGCTAGAGTGTGAGGCACAGCTGGCAGGCTGAATAGCCAGCATCCTCAGGGTCATCCTTTCAGATTTCCCTGTCTCATTTTTCAGGGTCTTAGGATTTCTCTACCATCACACTCATCTTTGAATAACCAACTTGTCTTGACTGAGCATTCAAAGGTCTCTGGTGCTCGATGACTCTAATAATTAGCTCTTTAGCCTGTCACTTAATTGTGTTTACTTTTCCACTACAGGTGATAGGGGCCTCTTTGTAAGCTACAACCAAGACTGTCTGGTTCACACACTTACCCATAAACTCCTTGTTAACATCCTTCAGTTTCCCATTATTCTTCTGAAGGGCATCCTACTCTGGTGTCTTTGTAGATATTGTTTCCCCCCAGTCCCCTGTTTTTCAGATGTCTAAATCATTATACCTATCACAGCATTCTGCTCTACCAGGACACTTTCCCAGGTTACCACTGGTAAAATTTTCAGCAGTTGAGCCACCACACTGTGCCAAGGACGACCAATGCCCCACATACTAGTCATGATGATGTTCTACAATCAACTGCCTGAGAGTGGGTAATCCAGTTCCAAATCTCCATGTTACTGTCCATTTGCTCAAATAAATCTCAGTACCACTTGTCTAGTTCCTCCAAGAGGTAGACTCAAGATGGGATGAAACATACAAGTATTTTATTAGATAAAATATTTCTGTGAGATAAAATGGTGAGGGAGCCCCATAGGGCTGGGAGCACCTTCAGACCACAACATGAAAGAAAGAAAAAGGAAGGGAAATGGTCTTGACACAGTGACACCATCTAACAAAATTTCAGGAAGGGCTTCAGGGAGTCTTTGAGCCAATCAGAGGAGGGCCATGTCTCCCAGAAACAGGCATCACTTAATATCACTGTTGTGCTCTGTCACTGGCTGAGAGCAGCTTCTGTGCTCAATGCAAAGGATTTCATAGCACAACAGCTGGGGCCCTTATTTAGTTGCATTCTCCATCAAGGAAGGTTCTGGACCTACGTCCTCTTAGCTTTCACACAGAGATAAGCATTTACTTCTAAAGTCCTTTTCCATTCCCCCTCCATTTTCTTCCTTATTTGTTATAACTTAGGAACTTAGTAACTGTCCTCTGATTATTACTCCTAATATAAATAAATGGAAACAGTAAGGGATTCCCAGTCAGGAGGACTTGGGTTAAATTACTACCATACTAC
>NW_007743547.1:0-403 GCF_000696425.1 Galeopterus variegatus | reverse complement strand
ACTGGCTCACACATACACACACTCACATACAAATGCACATGTAATTACATTTTCTTTTTTGGATAACAAAGAAGGTTTTGCACAATATTTTGAGATTTTTATTTCAAGAGTATGTACTAAGGGATGAAGTACATACTTTGATATATTCCTTGAAAACTAGCTGTAAGGCATCTTTCTGTATGGTGCTTACCACACAAAATTAAAATATTCCTGTTTTTTACTGTATTTTAAAATTCTTTTTACAGTAACAATCTTCTGTAAAGATACCATTAGGAAAAATTAAGTAATGTTAACTAATTCTTTAAAATATTATGAAGAGTAGATATTTCATTAAATACTCCTAATAACATTTTACAGCTCATGTGGTCTGCAACCTCTTAATACTCTGGAATATTTATGAAGA
>NW_007743546.1:17568-19230 GCF_000696425.1 Galeopterus variegatus | reverse complement strand
AGAATATACGGATTCCATGAAATGAAACAGACAACAGCAAAGGAGACCAAGAAGGCCAAGTCAGAAAATAAGATTTAATGGTATTTGAAGGAAATGAATGCCTAATGATTAGCAAAATACCTAAGACACATTTACATTAAGTAAATGTGCTAAATATACGAACCAGGTATTTCAGCCATCCTCTGACTTACTAACTTGTTGAAGACTTAGCTCAAGCATCACTGATAAAGAGGCTGTCTGCGCTTTCTCTGATCTTTCATGATACACTTCACATTATAGCACCACAATGACCCCTGTATACTTACCGTTCACCTTTTCACCAATTTTCTGCTAAGTGAAAAAAATGTAATCCATCTAGTCTGTGCGACTGAAACAATTCTATGACAGCTTTTCCTCCTTGGTTCTTCTAACTGCATTAAAAAAAATTATCTAGGAAATAAAGTAAAGGAAGTCCTAGGGCTTCAGTTTAATGTTAAATACTTTCTATGTTTCCCTGAGGACTTATTATTCTGGAAAAAAAAGATAAAAATTTAGATCTTCGAACCCTAAATAGTTTCTATGTTTCCCTGAGGACTTATTATTCTGGAAAAAAAAGATAAAAATTTAGATCGTCGAACCCAAAAACAGGGAGAATGAATTTTACATATTCAAAAGTCTTGCGTAAGTGTGATTTTCCTGACATAAAAAATACTGATAAAATTTCCTAAACTCTTGTAATATTATCAATAAAGCATAAACAACTGGATTTATTTCTACAAAGTTATCAGGGTTACAATATTAGGTAACCTATTAAAATAATTAATATAGTGAAGGAAAAATCAGATTGATAGACAGTAAGGAAAATTTTATTAAAATATCAATAACCCAAGGGCAAACAACCAGTAATCACACAAACACAAAGACATTTGATTACTATGTTACAAATAATTTCTACTGTTTACAAATTAGACTCATTTTTGTAGTGGTAAATCCAGCTTTAGTGCTTTAAAGCATTCATTTTAAAATTACGATTAGGAAAAGAATATATCATCATTACTAATTAACATAGTTCTAGATATACACAGCAACACATAGAACAAAAGAAATTTCAGTTATAAAAGTGTAAATATTATTGTTATTTCTGAATTTATGATTGTTTACCTAGAAACACACTTATACACAGTACAGTAAATCAGTAAGATTTCTAAAAACAAAATTAACAACCCAATTGTTTTCAAATGTGTAAAATATGCAGCTACTTAGTAGATGATAATGTTCATGAGAATAAAAAAAAAAAAATGGAAATGCCCAGAACTTTCAGGAAAAAACAGAAGCAATAGTGATAGTGCACTTGTCGAGATTTTCACATAACAAGCAGCCAAAAACACTAAATCAGTGCAGTACCAGAGCATGAATTCACACGTCAGTGGAACAGAATAGTGTTACACACACACACACACACACACATATATACATATACATACGTACATATATATGAATTTCATGTATGTTAAAGGGGAGATTCCCTTGCTGGAACAACACAAAGGAGTTGGGGCTTTTTAAAGAAAAGATAGAAATACTGCCTGGAAAATCAGTGGAGCAGCTCATTCAGGTAAAACAGGTGAGTTTTTAAAATTTGGGGGTTCTATTAATCAAAAAGAAAAAAATATCTAACTTGCAGTT
>NW_007743546.1:13547-16997 GCF_000696425.1 Galeopterus variegatus | reverse complement strand
TACACAACAACACATAGAACAAAAGAAATTTCAGTTATAAAAGTGTAAATAGTTATTTCTGAATTTATGATTGTTTACCTAGAAACACACTTATACACAGTAAAGTAAATCGGTAAGATTTCTAAAAACAAAATTAACAACCCAATTGTTTTCCAATGTGTAAAATGTGCAGCTACTTAGTAGATGATAATGTTCATGAGAATAAAAAAAAAAATGGAAATGCCCAGAACTTTCAGGAAAAAACAGAAGCAATAGTGATAGGGCACTTGTCGAGATTTTCACATAACAAGCAGCCAAAAACACTGAATCAGTGCAGAATTCACACGTCAGTGGAACAGAATAGTGTTACACACACACACACATATATACACATACATACGTACATATAGATGAATTTAGTGTTTGTTAAAGGGGAGATTCCCTTGCTGGAACAACACAAAGGAGTTGGGGCTTTTTAAAGAAAAGATAGAAATACTGCCTGGAAAATCAGTGGAGCAGCTCATTCAGGTAAAACAGGTGAGTTTTTAAAATTTGGGGGTTCTATTAATCAAAAAGAAAAAAATATCTAACTTGCAGTTCAGCACTTAAAAATACATGTGGTAAGCCTGCTGCTCTCATGAGTGTGGCCACTCCAGCTTGTTAATGGCCAACTTCTTACTTCAGGGATTGGGGGGAGAGAGAACAGGATTTAACAATGTTCTTAAAGGCACCTACTAAACCCTTCTGTATTAGTCTGTTTCTGTTGCTTACAAAAAAATACCTGGAACTGTGTAATTTGTAAAGAAAACAAAATTTATTGCTTACAGTTTCGGAGGCTGGGAAGTCCAGAGCCCAGGGAACACATTTGATGAAGGTCTTCATTGGTGGTGGCTTTACAGTAATGCAGGGGTCTCACATGGCAGAAAATGGTGGAGCAGAGAGAGAGATAGTTCCTCATGTGCTCTCCTTTTAAAGCCCTCAGAACCATGCCCCTGACCACCATTACTACTCCATTCACCGCGACATAGTTCTACAATCTAATCATCTCTTCAAGAACCCACCTTTCCATTACCATAATAAGATTTCCCATTCTCTCACCACTGTCACAGTGGGGACAAGTTTCCAATACCTGGAACTTTGGGGACACAATTCAAGCTTCAGTGAATTTGGGGGGAATGTTCAATCCATAGCACCTTCCACCAAGTATCCCCCCTTGCATTTCCAGTGCAGGGGTCCATAGGGAGAGTTCTACAGAGAAGGAATGGCTTATAGTCTCACAGGTGTTCCCCTGTCACCTCTGGTAGGCAGACAATGAGAAGAAATCTTCTTGCTTCAAGACCACTCAGTGGAATTGGCCGTGTCCCCTGCAATGCAAATCAACTCACTGATCATTCCAAGAACTTTAATTTGCATGTAATTCTTTGTGGTGGTGATTAGAGGTATGGGAGTGGGGCAATACTAGCTCTTGCTTATAGTTATTTCCCCAGGAAAGCCCCCTCTCCCCAAGTTCATTGATTTGCTCTAAAGAGTATGCTCCGAGTTTCCTTCTTCCCAACCTGCCCTAATTTATATGGAGGAGGTAGAGGGAGAAGGAAGAAGGAAAGGAGGGATGGAAGGAGGGAGGAAAGAAGGAAAAGAGAAGAAACAAAAAGATAGCAGGGAGGTGACTCCCTTTCACTTTTGATTTAGACACTGACCATTTTTCAGGAAGTTCGTGTCCAAACCTGTAGTGTGTGAATAAAGCTCAGGTGGAGTCTGAATCTGAGGAGTCCCCTGAGGACGATGAGCTGGATCTGTTGCCCTCAGACACACCATCTTCATCTTCAAACCCACTGCTGGAGTCTGAGAAGTCACTGCCATTGTCCTCTTCCCTATCTTCCTTCTTGTGTTAATCCTCATGAGGGATAATTTCCCCAAATTGTCTCTGATGAATCTTTCCCTGGAGCCTGCACCCTCTGCACCTTTCTAAGCCCTTTGTGAAGACTCCGTGCTGATGGGGACTGCAGATATGTCCATCTAAACTTGGGGTTTGGGCCTCCCGTCATGTTTATGTTCATGCTTATTAGAAGTGAACTCTTGTTACACAACATATTCCTCAAAAGGTATATTTTTGAATCAGAGATCGAGGCCCATTTTATAGTGTTTGTGTAGTTCCTCAGCCTGGCTGTTATAATGTTCCTTCAGGCCCTGCTGGATACACTGCTAAAGTCTGCCCACTTTCGCCATGTACTTTCACCATGCGCTCTCTCAGGGGCAAATGTTGTACCATGACTCCTGGTAGAACTTGCAGCGTCCATTCATGGAGGTCTTCTGGTGCTCTTCATGGACTTTCTCTTCTTCTAGGATTATCTTCTAATCCAGATAAGATAATGCAGAATTCTACAATAAAATGTGATAGGTATGTCTCCTAAAAAATATAACAAAAAAGAGAAAAAAATACCTTAGGCTATAGTTATGGGCTAAATATTGACTGAAATTTGAAGAAACTACATAATCTATAATGTGCTAATCTTATAAACTAAGGGTTCATTTCTCACTGATACTCAGTGAATTAAGCCTCTCATGGGACCAGTTAGGTTAAGAACCTGATCTCCCTCATTTGTGGAAGCTGTATTTAGGGACAATTGACAGGCACATTGAACAAAGGAAAAGCTGAGTCCTGGATGTGTGCTTCACTGTGTGATTGGCCAAAAAGAGACGGCCAGAACACATAACCAACTTCTCCATTCATAACATGCCCCCCGTCCTCATACAACTACATTAAGTCTCTCATCCTTCTGTGGCTCACTAGGCACCTGGAGAGTCTGGTCTCACTTAAGTCTAAGGGTAGCTGAGACCTGCTGTGGCTCTGAGAGGATCTTACTAACAGCCACAGTAAGGTTCACAAGCCTGGTGAAGCAGTCTATGAAATCCTTTTGGGGTTTTCTGGGACCCCCAAAACAATATTTTGCTCCACTTCCTCAACTTGAGGACTACACGAAAGAAAGCCCAACCTGGCTTGTCAAAACCTAACTTTTGGATTGTGAGTTTCTTAGCTGAGATTATTAGCCATTTTCTGCTGAGTCTTTTCATCAGGTTGGGGAGCTCCAGGGAATGTACTTGAGATCTGTTACTGTCATGGGTCATGACCATGGGGGTCTTAGAACTCTGAATGTGAGAAACAGATAAAATCCCCATCCTGGTTTGTATAAAAATGTGTCCTTTTCATAAATGATTCTTCCATTATGAATTCAAATGTTTAAAAAAGCTTTTAGAAGGCTTTTCTTGTCTTTTTCATCAACTGCTGTTTCATAGTTGGGTTCTCAATCTCTTGCTTTAGTTTTTTTGCCTTCTCGTAAGTCTCTCTCCTTTTCCTTTCATCACCATCTCTTTGCCTTTCTCAGAGTGAACTCCCCCTATGCCTTCTCTCCTTTTCTTGTTTTTATTTTGTTCAAGTGCTTAATAACAATACTTGTGCAAGGCACTAATCCA
>NW_007743546.1:12221-13537 GCF_000696425.1 Galeopterus variegatus | reverse complement strand
GGTTAAACAGTTTCTGGAGAAGGATAAAAGGTCACTTGCAAATTAACTTGCATAGCCAGGAGCGAGCAGTTTCTGGCACAAGCAGATTGCGAGGCAATGGCCACACAAAGAGGGGAGTGGGGCTGCTCGCTCCCAACAATATTCATATATGTATATAAATTTAATTATATATAGTATATATAATTATTAAATATACAAATATTAGTATGTATAAACATATGTATGCACACACATTTAAAAAATATTTATTAGTAGTATATTCATTCTTACAAATCACAATATTTCTTTATGACATTTGCCCAACTTGTCACTTCCCAAACCCACCCCCTCCTCCTCCCCATCTCTAGCATCCTTAGGTTTGTTCTCTCCTGAAAGTTCAGTTTATTGTTGTGGTCTTTTCTTTCTTTCCTTCTTTCCTTCCTTCCTTACTTCCCTCCCTCCCTTCCCTCCTTCCTTCCAGCAGCAGCCAGTTATAAGTGAGAACATGTGGTATTTCTGTTTCTTTGTCTGGCTTATTTCACTTAACATAATTTTCTACAGACTCACCCATGTTGCTGCAAATGGTAGAATTTCATTTTTTTTTTATGGCTGAGTAGTATTCCATTGTGTATATACACCACATTTGCTTTATCCAGTTGTCTGTCGATAGATACTTAGGTTGCTTCCATATTTTGGCTATTGCAAACAGAGCTGTGATGAACATGGGAGTGCGGGTTCCCTTTGCCATGATGATTTCCATTCCTCTGGATATATACCTAGCAGTGGGATTGCTGGATCACATAGTAGCTCTATCTGGAGTTGATTGAGAAACCTCCATACTGTTATCCATAATGGCTGTGCTAGTTTACAGTACCACCAAAAGACATACACACACATTTTTGAGATAGGTACTGTGTTCTGCAATGAGGAAATTGAGGCTAGTCAGCAGTGGCTCTGGGAACCAAACATGGGAAGTTTAGCTACAAGCCTGCGCTATTAACCAAAATATCATATTATTCTCAACTGTCTTTCTAATGTTGAGTGTTGATGAACAGCAGAAACTTCATGCTAATTCCTTGAAATATAAGCACTCAAGAGTCATTTATAAATGTACGAAAGCTTTGCCTGTTTTTTCCCTCATCGGGAGTTCATATTCTCTATAATTTTGCTGCTGTTCACTAAGGATTATCATTCTCTCAGATTCACTGATATATTCAGTTAGAGAATTTTACTACATGTCAGGCACTGTTTGAACCATTTTTTTTTTTCCATATCTGTCCACAGGATCACTATGAGCCTTTTTGGCAAATTTCTGTATGATTTCTTTTGTGCTGCTT
>NW_007743546.1:10552-11896 GCF_000696425.1 Galeopterus variegatus | reverse complement strand
TGGCTCTGGGAACCAAACATGGGAAGTTTAGCTACAAGCCTGCGCTATTAACCAAAATATCATATTATTCTCAACTGTCTTTCTAATGTTGAGTGTTGATGAACAGCAGAAACTTCATGCTAATTCCTTGAAATATAAGCACTCAAGAGTCATTTATAAATGTACAAAAGCTTTGCCTGTTTTTTCCCTCATCGGGAGTTCATTTTCTCTACAATTTTGCTGCTGTTCACTAAGGATTATCATTCTCTCAGATTCACTGATATATTCAGTTAGAGAATTTTACTACATGTCAGGCACTGTTTGAACCTTTTTATTTTTTCCATATCTGTCCACAGGATCACTATGAGCCTTTTTGGCAAATTTCTGTATGATTTCTTTTGTGCTGCTTTCCCTAAGTTCTCCTCTACCCCTGATGTCTCTCTCACCCCAACCTTATCTTCTTTCCTTTACCTAGACTTTGACTTTCCTCTTCCTCTCTTCCTATTATATAACTCCCTATACCCCTTGTCCTATTAGACATGACCTCCTCTCACGTTTCTGGGATCAGCCAGGGCAGGAGAAAATTTGTTTCAGCTACTTGGAATGGAGGCACATCAAAGGGTAACTGAACATCTTGTGGAGCCTCACCATTTGCTGCCTCCTCCTCCCTTAGGATCCTGCATTTTTATTGCTGGGTCTCAGGCAAGAACAGGCAGCCCCTACTTCTCATTCTGTGATTTTCAGATGATCAGCTTTATCATGCTTTGAAAGTGAAGAGGAATGATAGAACCCTGGGACGTGGGTAGGAACAGATGTGTACTGAGACCTGGGCCAGACAGAGAACTGAAGACGGAGAAGGATTTCAGAGTGACTCTGGCAGACATCATGGTTCAGTAGGGCCAGAGTAGACGTGCTTATGGGAAAAGGGCCAGAGGCCTGTGGCAAGGACAGGGCCTATTCATTTCACAGCACAATGTTAGTAAGACATTAGATTTTAGCAAACAGATGACGTATCTCTGATCCCGCATCAAAAACCTCCACAACTGAGAAGAGTGGGAAGTCACAGGAACTAGCCTGACTTTCCATTCTAAGTATGGGAAGAACAGGGACACTGAGAATGAAAGAAACTTTACTCAAGAATTGAACCAAGGTTTCTCTCTTTTCAGGCCACACTTACTGGTCCAGTGCATGGCTGAGCTATAGGTTTCTGAACATCTTGTTTTTAAGGTTTAAGACTTCTTTACCCTCTACTCACAAGTATTCACATAGACAGAATCCCAGACAATGGTTCTTATAATTAAGAAATAATGGGAAGTACAAGGCATCTGGAATGTGAATAATTTTTAGCCATATATAGAGACATCC
>NW_007743546.1:6240-8658 GCF_000696425.1 Galeopterus variegatus | reverse complement strand
AACACTTCCATCATCAGCCCACGTCTGGAGAGGATAACTCTCACTGAACTTCTTACTGATGCTAGTTCCTTTCAGTTGCACATTCTTAATGACTTTGGTTAACGGTATATCCTCTTGGCATCTTGAGAAACATAATCCTGTTGTGGATTTTCTGACCTCATAATATATCCACTCCAACAGGCAAATATTCCTTTGCCTTTTAATCCCATCCTCTACCATCTGACACAGCAATTCAGCCATTTCAGTGTTGCTTAGCATGGACAATTGCTTTTTCTCAGGCTATAGGAGCTGCTGCTGATGAAGTGTGCCCCATCCACTGATGCTGTTGTCAGGATGTTAGATTCTGTATTCTGTGTAAGTGCCCCACAAGCTAATAAACACTCTCATCCCATTTTATGTTCTGATGCCCTTTTATGAAGTAGCCTCAAAATTTAGTTCTAAGGGGACTCCCACAATCTCTGAAAGTACATGCTGGATAATTCCCCCAGCTACTTTGGGGTATAGTATTTTACTTTTATTCAGGCCAAAAGTCCTTCTGGCTAGGTCTTGCTGAGACTTAGCAAGCCAGGAGAAGTGGTAGGGACAGATACTGAGGAAGTTTTCTATTGACTCGGAAAAAAAACCTATGCAGTTTCTCCCTTCACAACACTTCTAGGTTCCATTGGAAGGGTGGGCCACCTCTGTAGTGTTTGTGGATTCAGAGAAATCTTTTTTTATTTAATTGAAACATAGTTGATTGTACGTAGTACGTATCTGTGGGGTAGAACGTTGAATATCAATACCTGTGTGCAGTATGTGATGTTCAAATCATTAGTATATTCTACATTATACAATGTAATCGATTTTCATGGCCCTTTACCAATTCCTCCCTTACATTCCCTCCCACTTTCCCACCTCTGGCAACCTCAGTTCTATTCTCTTCTTTTGAAAATTCAATGTATTATTGTGGTGTTCTAACTTTCTTTCATTTTTTATTTATTTATTTTTATTTTTCAGCTCCCACTGATAAATGAGAACATGAAGTATTTCTCTTTGTGTGTCAGGCTTATTTTACTTAACATAATTTTCTCTAAGCCTACCCTTGTTTCTGTGAATGGCAGTATTTCGTTCTTTTTTATGGCAGGGTAGTATTCCATTGAGTATGTATACTGCCTTTACCTTATCCAGTTATCTGAAGATGGACATTTAGGTTGGTTCCAACTCTTGGCGACTGCAAATAGAGCTGCAATAAATATGGGAGTACAGATATCCCTTTGACAGGATGATTTCCATTCCTTTGGGTATATACTCAGCAGTGGGATAGATGGATCATATGACAGTTCTACCTGTAGTTGTTGGAGGAAATTTCATACTGTTTTCCATAAAGGCCTGACTAATTTACAGTCCTGCCATCAATGTAGGAGGGTTCCCCTTTCTCCACATCCTTGTCACCATTTGTTGTTCTCCGTCTTTTTGATAATCGCCAGTCTAAATGGGGTGAGATGATATCTCAATGTAGTTTTGATTTGCATTTCCCTGATGCTGAGTGATGTTGAGCATTTTTTCATGTGCCTGTTGGTCATTCAAATATCTTCCTTTGAGTATTGCCTATTCAGTTTCTTTGCCAATTTTCTAATTGGATTACTTGTGTTTTCACAAATATGTAAGATAACTGATTATTTGTTGTCTGTGCTTTTGGGGTAATATTCATAAGTCTATGCCCAGTCCTCCTTTCTGAAGTGTTTCCCTGATGTTTTCTTCTAGGCATTTTATAGTTTCAGGTCTTATGTTTAAGTCTTTAATCCATTTTGAGTTGACTTTGATATAGGGTGAGAGGTGTGGGTCTAGTTTCATTCTTCTACATATGTATGTCCAATTCTCCCAGGACCATTTATTGAAGAGGCAGTCTTTTCCCCAATGTGTGTTCTTGATGCCTTTGTCAAAGATCAGTTGGCTGTAAATATGTGAGTTGATTTCTGGGTTCTCTATTCTGTTCCATTGGTCCATATGTCTATTTTTAGGTCAGTACCATGCTGTTTTGGTTACTATAGCTTTGTAGTATATTTTGAAGTCAGGTAGTGTAATGTAATACCTCCTGCTTTACTCTTTTTGCTCAGGGCTGCTTTGGCAGTTTGGGGTCTTTTGTTGTTCCATAAAAATGCTAGGATTTTTTTTTCTATTTCTGTGAAGAATGTCATTGGTATTTTGATGGAGATTGCATTGAATCAGTAGATCACTTTGGGTAGTATGGACATTTTCACAATGTTAATTCTTCCAGTCCAAGAATGTGGAATGTCTTTCCATCTTTTTGTATCCTCTTTAATTTCTTTCAGCAGTGATTTGTAGTTCTCATTGTAGAGCTCTTTCACTTCCTTCATTAACTTTATTCCTAGATATTTTATTTTTTTTTTTTGCTGACCATTGTACATGGGTGAGTAC
>NW_007743546.1:3698-5694 GCF_000696425.1 Galeopterus variegatus | reverse complement strand
TCTAATGATTCTTTGTATTTCTGTGGTATTGGTTGTAATGTTTCCTTTTACATTTCTAATTGTTATTGAGACTTCTCTCTTCTTTTTCTTGTTAGCCTAGCTAATGGTTTGCCCATTTTGTTTATCTTCTCAAGTAAGTTAACGTTTTGTTTCATTGATCTTTTGTATCAATTTTTGGGATATGTATTTCATTTAGTTCTGTTCTGGTCTTAATTATTTCTTTCTATCCAGTAATTTTGGGATTGGATTGTTCTTGTTTTTTAGTTCTTTGAGGTGTAGCATTAGGCTGTTCACTTGAAATCTTTCCTTTCTTTGATGTAAGTATTTACTGTGATAAACTTCCCTCTTAGGACTTCTGCAGTATCCCATAGGTTTTGGTATGATGTATCTTTATTTTCATTACTTTCAAGAAATCTTTTGATTTCCTGTTTAATTTCCTTTTGGATCCATATGTCATTCAGTAGCATGTTGTTTAATTTTCGTGTTTTATTGGTATAGTTTCCAGAGTTTTGCTTGTTATTGATTTTGAGTTTTAATCTGTTGTGGTCTGTAAAAATACTTGAAATGATTTCAATTTGTTCTTTTTTAATTTGATGAGTTTTGATTTGTGATCTAACTTGTTGTCTATCCTGGAAAATGTTCTATGTGCTGATGTGAAGAATGTGTATTCTGTGGTTGNCATTGTAGAGCTCTTTCACTTCCTTCATTAACTTTATTCCTAGATATTTTATTTTTTTTTGCTGACCATTGTACATGGGTGAGTACAGGGATCAAACCCTGAACCTTGGCATTATCAGCATCATGCTCTAACCATAAATGCTACTAATTTTTGCTTATTGATTTTGTATCCTGCAACTTCAATGAAATCATCTGTCAAATCTATTTTTTTTTTTTTTTCTTGTAGAGTCCTTAGCCTTTTCTATATATATGATCATGTCATCTGCAAACAGTGACAATTTGACTTCTTTTTCAATCTGGATGCCCTTTATTTATTCCTCTTGCTTGATTGCTCTGCCTAGTACTTCCAGTACTGTGTTAAATAGGGTGGTAAGAGTGGGCATCCTTGCCCTGTTCCTGTCCTCAAGGGAAAGGAAAAGCTTTTAGCATTTCTTGATTCATGCTGACATTGGTAGTGGGTTTGTCGTATATGACTTTTTTATGTTGATGTACTTTCCTTCTATTCCTAATTTGCTGAGAGTGTTTATCATGAAGTGATATTGAACTTTTTCAAATGCTTTTTGTGCCTCTATTGAGATGATCAAATGGTTGTTTCCTTGATTTTGTTGATGTGGTGTATCACATTTATTGACTTGTGTTTGTTAGACTGTCCTTACATCCCTGGTGAATGAATCACACTTGATTGTGGCATATAATATTTTTGTTGTGTTGCTGTGCTCTATTTGCTAATATTTTATTGAAGATTTTTGCATCTATGTTCATCAAAGATATTGCCCTATAGTTTTCTTTTCTTGTATCTCTGTCTGGTTTTGGTATCAGGGTGATGCTGGTCTTATAGAATGAGTTTGGGAGAATGGCCTTTGTTTCAATTTTTTGGAATTGTTTGAAGAGAATTAATTCCTCTTTAAAGGTTTGGTACAACTTAGCAATAAAGCATTCCAGCCCCAGCTTTTTTTTGTTGGGAGACTACTGATTACTTCTTCAATCTCATTTCATGTTCCTGGGCTGTTCAGATTTTCTGTGTCTTCTTAGTTCAATTTTGGTAGCTTGTCCAGAAATGTGTCCATTTCCTCCAGGTTTTCAAATTTGTTGATGTATACTTGTTTATAATAGTCTCTAATGATTCTTTGTATTTCTGTGGTATTGGTTGTAATGTCTCCTTTTACATTTCTAATTTTTATTATTTGAGACTTCTCTCTTCTTTTTCTTGTTAGCCTAGCTAATGGTTTGCCCATTTTGTTTATCTTCTCAAATAAATTAACGTTTTGTTTCATTGATCTTTTGTATCAATTTTTGGGATATGTATTTCATTTAGTTC
>NW_007743546.1:1881-2698 GCF_000696425.1 Galeopterus variegatus | reverse complement strand
TTTATAATAGTCTCTAATGATTCTTTGTATTTCTGTGGTATTGGTTGTAATGTCTCCTTTTACATTTCTAATTTTTATTATTTGAGACTTCTCTCTTCTTTTTCTTGTTAGCCTAGCTAATGGTTTGCCCATTTTGTTTATCNTACTTCAATGAATAGGTTTTCAATGTTTATTTCTTTCTCCTCCACTTCTGGAACATCCATGCTTCAGATGTTTGTATGCTTCAGCTTGTCTGCAGGCTCTCTTAGGTTTTATTAATTTTTTTCTTTCTTTCTTTTTTATTTTTGTCTGTCTGGGTTATTTCAAAAAGGTCATCTTCAAGATCAGAGATTCTTTCTTCTGCTTTCTCTAGCCTGCTACTTAAGCTCTCAATTTAGTTTTATGTTTATCTGAATGAATACTTCACTTCCAGGAGTTCTGCCGTATTCTTTTTAAGACATTAATCGCTTCATACATTTCTTCCTTTGGATCCTGTATACTTTTTCTCATTTCATTGTGTCATCTAACTGAGTCCTCTTGTATCTCATTGATTTTTCTTAAGATCATTGCTAAGAATTCCTTTGCAGTCATTTCAAAGGTTTTTTGCTCTAAAAGGTCTAGTACTTGATAATTATTATATTCCTTTGCTGTCATATTTTTTGGCTTTTTGTTGTTGTTGTTGTACTTCTCGTATCTCTATGTCGATGTCTAGTCATCTGGTACAGCAATTGCTTTTTCTATTACTCTGGAGTGGGCTTTGAGAAGATAGACTCCCTCTCGTAGATGTGTTTTATAATGGCAATTGAGTGGGGTGTTTTAGTATTGGTTCCAGGTAGAC
>NW_007743546.1:0-1156 GCF_000696425.1 Galeopterus variegatus | reverse complement strand
GTGATGCATCATGTATCAATAGATTATTCCTTTTTCCTGCTAAGTAGTATTCCATTTCACAGGTACTACCACTTATCAGTTCACCTGTTGGTAGACATTCGCATTGTTTCTAGTCTGGTGTGAGTCCAAATAAGGCTGTTATGAATATCTGTATACAAATGTGTGTTTAATTTTTAAGGAAACTTCCAATCTGTTTTACAAAGGATTTGTAGCATTTTACATTCCCACCGGCAGTGTATAAGTTCATTTATTTACCAACACTTGGTATGGGGTATGGTCTGTTTCTGTCTTCTTCTCTTTTTTAATCCTACCCATTTTCCTGGCTGTTAATTACTATTGATATTAATTACTATCTGCTTAATTGCTACTGATGTTTAACATATTTTCCTACACTTAATTCCCACTTACTTATTTTCTTTTGTGAAGTGTCTGCTCAAATATTTTGCCTACATTTTAATTGGTTTATTTCCTTATTATTTTCAGAACTTCTCATAGATTTTGAATAAAAAATGCTTCATAAGGTATATGATTTACACAGATCTTCTCTTAGTCTAATGGTTATCTTTTCATTTTCTTAATAGTATCTTTTAAAGTCCATAAGTTTTCATTTTAATGTTGTTCAATTTATTAATNATTATTATTATTTTGAGGTATATATTATCTGCAATAAATTGCACATATATAAAATATACACGTGAAGCTCCCACAAAAATCAAGATAGTGTACACTGCTATCAGTTCAGAAAGTTTCTTCATCCTCTGTAAGTTTTCTCTCTCATACCTCTTGTCCTACCATGTTCTCAAGCAACCACCAATCATCGTCTGTCAGTATGAATTAGGTTGCATTTTCTAGAAATTTATATAAATGGAAACATACAATGTATACTCTTTTTGGTCTGGTTTCTTTCACACAGAATACCTATCTTGCTATTCATCTGTGATGCATCATGTATCAATAGATTATTCCTTTTTCCTGCTAAGTAGTATTCCATTTCACACATACTACCACTTATCAGTTCACCTGTTGGTAGACATTCACATTGTTTCCAGTCTGGTGTGAGTCCAAATAAGGCTGTTATGAATATCTGTATACAAATGTGTGTTTAATTTTTAAAGAAACTTCCAATCTGTTTTACAAAGGATTTGTAGCATTTTAC
>NW_007743545.1:16730-20860 GCF_000696425.1 Galeopterus variegatus | reverse complement strand
AAGTTTGGATGAAATTCCTAGAAAAACATATAACCTAAAAAAACTTATTCAAAAAGAGATAGAAAACTTGAAAAGTCCTGTAATCATGCAAGAAATTCAATCTCTAATAAAAACAAAATCTTCCTACAAAGAAAACTCCAGGCCCAGGTGGCTTCCTGTCAAGTTCTATCAAAAATTCAGTGAATTTGCACTGAACAGAGAAAGAAGAAATACACTCCAACAGTTCTTATTAGATTAGCATAAGCTTAATGCCAAAACCTACTTCAGACAGTTTGAAAAAGGAAAATTTCAGGCCAATCCCACTCATAAACATAGATATAAAAATCATAAATAAAACACTATCAAACTAAATCTACTAATAAATAATAGAATGGTACATCAGGGTCACAATGAATTTATCCCACAAATTCAAAGTTCAATGTAGAGAATAGAGTACTCAGACTCAAAGTAATTCACCTTCAAATGAGAAAAATCGTTTGCCAGCTCAATAGATAACAGAAAAAGAATCTGAAAAAAAATCAGGATCCTTTCATGACAAAAGAAAAAAATTTTGGCTAAAAAAGAACAGAACGTAACTCTGTTACTCTGTCAACTGTTAAAGAAAAAACTACCAAAAAAACTACAAAAAGCATCACACAGACATTGAAAGTGTCCGTTTGAGACGAAGAGAAAGCCAAAGACTCCTGTTTACATCAGTGACCATAAAAAATGGGCTGAAGGCCTGTTTGCAAGGCAAAAACAAGACGTAAAGATTGAAAAGGAAGACACAAAACTGTATCTATTTACAGACGATGAGATAAATAATCTATGTATAAACTACAGGGATTAATGAGTTGAGCAAAACTGCAGAGGACAAAATCAATATAACAAAACAGTTATTTCTACATACATAAATAGCTAGAAAATGAAAGTTCTAGAAAGATCCCATTCACAATAATATTTTTAAATAGTTGAGATTTACAAAGATTTGACATTTGTGAAGGAAGTCCAATGCCTTTTTCAAGAGCTCAATGACACTTTCTTGAGCAACGCTGCGGAAGAGCAACGTAACCAGAGGACCATCCACATTCATGAGCGGAAAACTCATTGCAGGGAAGATGTCGATTCTCTGTCGAGCCGCGTCTACATTTGTACCAAAGAGCAGGGGGCTGACAACGGCTAGAGCATTCTCGAAGAAGAACAGAGAGATTGTTCTGCCGGATAGCGAGACGTGTGATAAAGCCACCGTGATGAGGACAGTGTGACACCGGCTCGAGGCTGGAGAAGTGGACCGTGGGAGAGGACGGAGTGGCCAGAACAGGACCCGGCTCATGTGGACGCCCGATGTGTGAAAGGGGTGGAGCCAGAGGGCCGTGGGGAAGGCACAGTCTCTTTGAAAACGATGCCCGGACACCAGATGTCCACATGAAAAAATAACAAAACTGAACCTCACCTCACACCAGACCCCACGGGTCAGCTAATTTCTGCTGCAATGACCAGAGAGTAAATATTTTAGGCCTTGGGAAGCCATATGGTTGGTGTCTGTCCCTGCTGTTCAACTCCACCAGCGTGTCAACAGCAATCCATAAATGAACGGGTGTGGCTGTGTCCCAATAAAACTTTATTGACCAAAACAGCTGGAGGGCTGGACTGGCCCTCAGTCTGTAGTTCACTGACTTCTGACATACCTCAAAAGCATTCCTCATGAATTACAGACCTAATTATAAAAGATAAAACTCTGTAGTTCTTAAAAGAGGGAACAGTCAATACCTTCATAACCGTCTGCTCCTAGGGGACTCCTAGTCCTGCTGCCCACGAGTCCTGGGTCACCCCCACCCGGCCAGGCTTCCTCGGCACACCCGGCCCCTCTCAGTAGATCCCATGCTCCTGTCACACAGATGGGAACAGAAGAGCAGGGTGGGAAAAGGAAACGGGCCAGGACTCCCAGAGGAAACATAAGTGAAGGAGGACACACAAGAGCAGGTCTAAGCCAGAGCTTCAGCATCTCCCCGCAAAGCAGAGAAAGGATTGAGAGCCAGGGAACGGCCAGCAGGCTTCTCAGCCGTGGGCTGGAGCCATCAGCGAACAGGGAACGGGCCGCAGGCTTCTCAGCCGTGGGCTGGAGCCATCAGCGAACAGGGAACGGGCCGCAGATTTTGGTATTTGCTCCTTTNAAATGAGAAAAATCGTTTGCCAGCTCAATAGATAACAGAAAAAGAATCTGAAAAAAAATCAAGATGCTTTCATGACAAAAGAAAAAAATTTTGGCTAATCAAGAACAGAACGTTGGGCCGGCCCGGTGGCGCACTGCTACAGTGCGCCGCTTGGGAGTGCAGCGGCGCTCCCGCCGAGGGTTCGGATCCCACATACAGACCGGTTCCCGCTCACTGGCTGAGCGAGGTGCAGGCGTGACGCCGAGGGTTGCGATCCCATTGCCGGTCCCGGTCCAGTACGGGCGCGACAGTGAGGGTTGCGATCCGTTGCCGGACACAAAGAAAGACAAAAAGGAAAAAAAAAAAAAGAACAGAACGTAACTCTGTTACTCTGTCAACTGTTAAAGAAAAAACTACCAAAAAAACTACAAAAAGCATCACACAGACATTGAAAGTGTCCGTTTGAGACGAAGAGAAAGTCAAAGACTCCTGTTTACATCAGTGACCACAAAAAATGGGCTGAAGGCCTGTTTGCAAGGCAAAAATAAGACGTAAAGATTGAAAAGGAAGACACAAAACTGTATCTATTTACAGACGATGAGATAAATAATCTATGTATAAACTACAGGGATTAATGAGTTGAGCAAAACTGCAGAGGACAAAATCAATATAACAAAACAGTTATTTCTACATACATAAATAGCTAGAAAATGAACGTTCTAGAAAGATCCCATTCACAACAATATTTTTAAATAGTTGAGATTTACAAAGATTTGACATTTGCAAAGGAAGTCCAATGCCTTTTTCAAGAGCTCAATGACACTTTCTTGAGCAATGCTGCGGAAGAGCAACGTAACCAGAGGACCATCCACATTCATGAGCGGAAAACTCATTGCAGGGGAGATGTCGATTCTCTGTCGAGCTGCGTCTACATTTGTATCAAAGAGCAGGGGGCTGACAACGGCTAGAGCGTTCTCGAAGAAGAACAGAGAGATTGTTCTGCCGGATAGCGAGACGTGTGATAAAGCCACCGTGATGAGGACAGTGTGACACCGGCTCTAGGCTGGAGAAGTGGACCGTGGGAGAGGACGGAGTGGCCAGAACAGGACCCAGCTCATGTGGACGCCCGATATGTGAAAGGGGTGGAGCCAGAGGGCCGTAGGGAAGGCACAGTCTCTTTGAAAATGATGCCCAGACACCAGATGTCCACATGAAAAAATAACGAAACTGAACCTCACCTCACACCAGACCCCACGGGTCAGCTAATTTCTGCTGCAATGACCAGACAGTAAATATTTTAGGCCTTGGGAAGCCATTGGTTGGTGTCTGTCTCTGCTGTTCAACTCCACCAGCGTGTCAACAGCAATCCATAAATGAACAGGTGTGGCTGTGTCCCCATAAAACTTTATTGACCAAAACAGCTGGAGGGCTGGACTGGCCCTCAGTCTGTAGTTCACTAACTTCTGACATACCTCAAAAGCATACCTCATGAATTACAGACCTAATTATAAATGATAAAACTCTGTAGTTCTTAAAAGAGGGAACAGTCAATACCTTCATAACCATCTGCTCCTAGGGGACTCCTAGTCCTGCTGCCCACGAGTCCTGGGTCACCCCCACCCGGCCAGGCTTCCTCAGCACACCCGGCCCCTCTCAGTAGATCCCATCATGCTCCTGTCACACAGATGGGAACAGAAGAGCAGGGTGGGAAGAGGAAACGGGCCAGGACTCCCAGAGGAAACATAAGTGAAGGAGGACACACAAGAGCAGGTCTAAGCCAGAGCTTCAGGATCTCCCCGCAAAGCAGAGAAAGGATTGAGAGCCAGGGAACGGCCAGCAGGCTTCTCAGCCGTGGGCTGGAGCCATCAGCGAACAGGGAACGAACAGCAGGCTTCTCAGCAGTGGGCTGGAGCCATCAGCGAACAGGGAACGGACAGCAGGCTTCTCAGCCATGGGCTGGAGCCATCAGCGAACAGGGAATGGACAGCAGGCTTCTCA
>NW_007743545.1:14779-15283 GCF_000696425.1 Galeopterus variegatus | reverse complement strand
TCTCATTATATCAGTTACTTATCATTAGCTGGACACAAATCAGCGGACATTCGTGATGGGAATTCTCAGCGGGAAGCAGAGCCATTCCGTGCATAAACACTCGGATTGTGGACCGTGAACAAGATCTTTTGGCAGCACTTCTGGTTCATATATTTCACTAATTTATTATGAAATCCTAGTGCTCAATGTCTCTCTAAATGGGTTATTGTCTGTCTGGAGAGAGAGGGTTCTGACTCACATTCGAGAAGCTGACGTCTCAAAAGAGATAAATGAGGAGACGATATTTTTTGAACTAAGAATTGTTCGACTTACTTGGGGTTTGCAAATTCCCCTTTAAAATGAGCCCCCCTCAGGGATTTAGGCACATACATGATCATTTCCTGAGGAAGCCGCTGACGTCTAAACCCCCCCAAGAAATAAAGACGAGGCTGCAGCCTCTGTGGCCTTCCAGCACCTTCTGCAGAAAGAGGTGATTCCCAGGCAAAGGAGAGAAGGGAGAGGGGG
>NW_007743545.1:11253-14095 GCF_000696425.1 Galeopterus variegatus | reverse complement strand
CCTTCCAGCACCTTCTGCAGAAAGAGGTGATTCCCAGGCAAAGGAGAGAAGGGAGAGGGGGAATAATACTAATTTGATTAATAAGAGGCCCCTTTCAGCAGCAAACCTAAAAGAGCGCCTGGCACACCGCAGGTGCTCAATAAGTGCTTGTTCAATGAATGAACAAATGAATGGCTCAGGAGTGTTTCGTTTGGGGCCAAACGCATCGACACAGAAACCAGCAGGGGTTTCCCATCAACGCTTCAAGAAGAAAACAGTCCTTTCCTGAGAAATTTGGACACATTCTTGAAAGTTTTGTCTCATTGGTGCACCCGCAGGGTCCAGCGTGGTGTCCGGCGCATCTGGGAGCGCAGTTAAGATGTGTTGCAAGAAGGGAGGACTGCAGGGAGGAGGGGAGCATCCTTGCAGATAAAGCCTCAAGGGCAGGGGTCTCGCCCGCTGGGTGGACGGGAGGAGACTCCATGACCTGCTCCATGAAGGGCCCTGCACCTCCCTTCCAAGAGGCCACTGTGGTTCTGGACTCTTGGACACTGGGACTCAACACTGGTGGGCGAAAGTCCCACCTCTTCAGTTCCTCTTTCCCCTACATCCCAGGGGCCCCCCAGAGAGCTCAGTGCCACCCCCCCATGCAGGGGGGTTCAGTCAGCCTGACACAGAGGAGTGAGGGGCACTAGGTGGACCCCAGGCTGGGGGGGTAGATCACACAGCACACCCAGCAACCATGCCCTGCAAGGTTCAGCCAGGCCTGGGCCACCCTGAGAAGGGCCCGGCAGGCAAGTGGCCCTGACGCACTCTCCAGACCAGCACTGGACCACAAGAGGTGCACAGTCCCCAGCCAATGCAGCAGCCGTGGAGACGTGAGGGGTCTGCACACAGCGGCTCATGGAGGGGGCCGGCAGGTTCTCCCTGGGTGAGCCTAAGGTCTCGGAGGAAGCCCTGGATGCAGTCACAGCCCCAGGCTGGCGGTGCTGCAGAGGTTTCAGGGTAAATCATGGGTGGAAGGGAGTAGAGCCACCAGTGCAGCCACCAGCATGCCCAGCAGAGTTTGCAGGTTGAGGGGAAGGCAGCCATCTGCTGTTGCGTGCTGTTATTCTTAATGAAGACAAAGGAGAAAAGAAGGAGAGAGAGGTCACACCTCCCGCAGCAGAAGCCCACGCCCTCCCTGGGGGAGGAGGCCCAGCTCATGCGGGAACGCGGGAGCCCCCACCCCGAGCACACAGGGCCCCCAAGGTCCAGACCCTCCAACCGGAGCACCCCTGGGGTGGAGCTGGCAGGGACCAGGCCGGGTCTGCTACCCCACAGTTAGCTCAGCATCTTTGCTCGGGATTCCCAGCAGAGAGGTCTGACTGCCTCGGGGTCGGGCATCCACTTCAAGCAGGGTCCTCTGCTGGGTGGGTACAGGATGGAAGCCACAGCCTCTCTGACAAACAGAGCCCCGGGGCAAGCCAAGGAGGACTCAAGTCCCTCCACTCCCAGGCAGGCAGGTTTGGACCAGCCACACAGGCGCAGAGACAGGACCAAGCCAGGTGGGGGTTGAGGAGCAGAGTGGGTTGAATAACACCCCAAAAATTCACATCCACCAGAAACTCTGAGTGTCTCCTTATTTGAAATGAAATATGGTCTTTGGAGGTGTTAGTTAAGGATCTCAAGGTCACCCTGGATTTAGGGTGGGCCCTACATATAATGACAGGTGTCCTCATAAGAGAGAGGAGAGAAGACATTGAGAAGAGACAGCCGGGGGAGACAGAGGGATGCAGCCACAAGCCGAGGGATGACTGCAGCCACCAGCAGCTGGGATAGGCAGGAAGGGACCTCCCCATGGGGTCTTCAGTGGGAACATGGCCCTGCTGACACCTTGATTTCAGATTTCTGGCCTTCGGAACTGTGAGAGAATAAATTCCTGTTGTTTTAAGGCCCTGGCTTGTGGCAATTTGTTATGCTGGCTCCAGGAAACTAATACAAAGAATGGGGGGTGAGGGCACTTGACAGGACACCTTGGGGACACCTGGGCACAGCCAGCCATCCTTCGTGGGCTTTTCCTGGTCCAGCCCTGGGCCTCACAGACGTGGCAGAATTGGACAACATAGGCAGACAAATTCAAAGCAGAACAAAGCAATCCACAGAGAGGTAGGAGAGTGTGTGTGAGCATGTCTGGGACAATCAGAAAACGTTTCATAAAAAAGAAAGCATTTTGATTGAAGCTGTTATCAGAAGGCTCCCAACAAAGAAAAGCCCAGGACCAGATGGATTCACAGCAGAATTCTACCAAACATTCAAAGTGGAATTGACACCAATTCTCTACAAACTATTTCAAAAGATTGAAACAGAGGCAATTCTCTCAAACTCATTCTATGAAGCAAACATCACCCTGATACCAAAACCAGGTAAAGATACAACAAAAAAAGAAAACTACAGACCAATATCCTTGATGAATATAGACGCAAAAATCCTCAATAAAATAATAGCTAACAGAATACAGCAACACATATGCAAAATTACACACCATAATCAAGTGGGATTCATCCCAGGGATGCAAGGTTGTTTCAACATATGCAAATCAATAAATGTGATACATCAAATCAATAAAATCAAACACAAGGACCATATGATCATCTCTATAGATGCTGAAAAAGCATTTGATAAAATTCAACATTCATTCATGACAAAGACTCTCTATAAGTTAGGTATAGATGGAAAGTATCTCAACATAATTAAAGCCATATATGATAAACCCACTGCCAATATCATCCTGAATGGGGAAAAGCTAAAAGCTGAAAGCTTTTCCTTTAAGAACAGGAACTAGACAAGGATGCCCACTCTTACCATTCTTATTCAATATAGT
>NW_007743545.1:0-10854 GCF_000696425.1 Galeopterus variegatus | reverse complement strand
GGAGCCACCGCAGGAAGAAGAAAAACACGTCACGGTGCATCTGTGCAGAATGCGGAAAGACAACCTGGCTGGACGTCGAGCTATACAAAGAGCACATGAGCAGGTGAAGAACCATCAGCCTCGCCACCAGAGGTACTGCGTCACAAGAGTAAGTGCCACTCGGTGTCACCCACTCATTGTAAACCACCAGGCCAGGCCACACACCAGGAACTGCACTGAGCCTGCTGCTGGGGACACTCCCCAGTCCTCTGATAGCCACGGATGACCTCAGTATTTAGTGTGCTGATGCGTTCATCCATTACAGGAAAATGTAACAGATAAGGACAGTTACCCTTGAGTGGGAAATTATATTTTTATAATATTACACCAAGCATGATCACAGGGGAGGGTGGAGGAGTCAGGAGGACGGGAGACAAAGTCTTGTGAGGGCATGTGGCAGGAACCTGGCCAGCCTGGTGGCAATCAGGGTGAGGTCCACGGGTGCAGGTGCACCAGGGCAGGGAGCCAGAGAAACGAATCCCAATTACAGAACTCCATCCTCTAAACAGAAGTCTGGAGGGACGGGTTGAATATGAACTAGGAACATTCAAATGCCCTGAGCTGGTGCGACCCCTCAAATCGTATCCACCCAACCCACCCCCAGCGTATAAGCAGAGTGCCTTCAACATATCTATAGTGGTCCAGGCATAGAGAAATGGAGAAAGAGGGGGAGATAAATTTAAATTAAAATAAGACAAACAGGACTTCTCTCTCCTGAGTGGTTTTGTCTCACTAGCAAAATACATACAGATCATGAGTTTAGGGCGTGTGAGAGGACTCTAAAGTAACATTTTTTTTTTCTAAACTTGCCACTTTACTGGTTACTCATTCAGTGGATTGGAGAGGCACACCACGTGTGATTCACATAACCTCCAACACCCAAAGCACGGTGCCTCTCCATGACACAAAGGCCTGCAGAGTGAAGCGACGTGGCTTCCACTTTGGAGAGACATCCTGACCTGCTCCAGAGCACCAAATCCCTAGAAACCTCAGCAAGGCTGCAGGGTCATGAGTTATTATGGGTCCATCTCTCCTCTCTGAGATATTTGCCACTTCCTGCTCACCAGACCCAAGCAACGTGATACCCTCTACGTGGTTGGCCAGCATGATGTTCCGTGGCTGGTGAGCCGAGATGAGATGACCCAGGCCTAAGTTCTCACGGATCTCTGGAGCGTGACTCAGCCTGACATGAGGCTGTGAAGGTGTATACTGCTGCCCCTGCCAGGTGACAGTGAGCCACTGCTGCAGTCCTTGCTGAGTAGCTCAGACATACAGCGTTTGCCAGCTCAATCGCTGCTGAGCAGCTGCCAAGACCAGGGTTACATTGTTCCAGTAATGAAACTGCATATTGAATATTGATGGCAACAGTCACTAAGTTTACTGTGATCCATTGTCATTTCCAACGACCACAGATCTTTTCACAAGCCGAGTTGTTTTTTGACATTTCATAAATCTAAGATGCATCTTATGTGTCATTAATAAATGTTTTAAAGCTATGATTAAGCTATGATGCATCAGATATTTTAAGATTTTGGACTTCTGGCCTCCAGAACGGTGAGAGAACACGCGTGCTTTAAGCCACCAAGTGTTGTGGCACTTTCTCATGGCAGCCTTTGAAAACTAACACAGCACTCAAACGTCAGCTCATGCCCTGTCACTGCTGTCCAAAGAACACTGTCTGAGACCCTAAAGCACCACACTGTCAGCAGGGGTCCCCTCTCAAGAGTGGATCATCCACGCATTTTATTTTATTTTCGCTTATAGATGTTTTCCCTGCAATGGTCTGTGCTCCTTTTTAGCTCCTCTGATCACGCTGTTCCTCTGCACATTCACTCAGCAATCACTCCCTGCATGTGCCGGACCAGCCATCAACACTAGGCTAGAGGGCCGGCCCGGTGGTGCACTGGAGAGTGCGCTGCCTGGGAGTGTGGCGGCGCTCCCGCCAAGGGTTCGGATCCCATGTGGAGACCGGTTCCGCTCACTGGCTGAGCGAGGTGCGGGCGCGACACCAAGGGTTGCGATCCCGTTACTGGTCAGTAAAAAAGACAAAAAGGAAAAAACAAAACAAAACAAAACACTAGGCTAGAGACAATGCCAAGAAAGACTGGAGAGGGGTTAGACCCCCGAGTCTGCAACAGCCCAACCCAGACCCACAAGTAACCTCTGATCTGGGCAGACTCATGACACACCATGCAGCTGAGAGTCAAGCCTGCTGCAGCAGAGGGTACACACTGCCTGAAGAGTACTTACTTTCATTTTTTCTTTTCTTAGAGAGCCCCCTAATTTGGGAGGCTCAAACTGGCAATGCATTCAGCTAAATTCCAATTTTTAACATCCTGCAAAGAGAGGCTGGCCCTATAACTGCATTACAGACAGCAGGATGTAGACAGAAGTTCTTGGGTTGAACTTCCAGGGAAGACCCTGAAATCTTTCCAGGGAGGATGTCTCAGCTGCGAGGTCCCCTCAAGCCTTCTGCCTTCCTCCCACCTGGAAAGGAGATAGAAGGTGTGAGGGCTGGAGCTGCAGAGGCCATCTTGCAACCATGAGGCAATCTTTAAAACAGAAGCCATGTTTTGAGGATAGTAGGCAGGAAAATGGTAGAGCCTGTGGTGTGGATGGCAAGGTGGGGTTGGACTCCAACCTCCAGATTCTTTTTACATGAAGTAATAACTGACCTCTCTCATTTAAATCACCATTGCATGGGTCTCTGTTATTACAGCCAAAGGCAATTCCTAACTGATCCCCACCTCAAGTAAGCATACTACATCCCAAACATCAGTGTGCTTACCCCTAAAATGCCCCATGTGCCACTCTGCCACTGTCTCAGCAGAACACACTCCTAGAACAACCCACGACGGAATGTCCAGGGCTGCCATGAATTGGGATCTAGCCATAGAAAAAATGCTACAGTCCGTGCTCCCATTAGATCACAGTGGGGTGGGAATGATAGACAGCCATGCACTGGACAACAGCATGTGTAATCCTTCCTACTGGGATGAAAACCCCCTGGAGGCTGGCACAGCCACCTTGTTTCTGGACCACAGCTCAGGAGCCCTATCTGTTATATCTTGTTCTCCCTACCGCAGATGAGAGGCTCACAGACCTGCCTGGACTGTCACCAAGCACGTGTTGGGGTCACTGTTCCTGTGTGCTGGCGACCCTGACTCTGTGGCAGGCAAACCCAAGTCACTGACCCCAGATAAGCCTTGTGTGTGTCCTCTGTGCTGTGTTAAGAATGCGTCTGTGTGTGCACACACTGCACATACCTAGCCATTTGGTCTTTTGTGTGTGTGCCTCTTACTCTTTATCGCATGAGACACTGACTTTAAGTCAGCATTTAAACACTGTTAATTCTACATCACCGTATTTGTACCTAAGTCATGGGTTATTGGGCGAGGAGTAACACCAGCTAAGCACTTTGCCTCCTCTTCTGGGAGAGGCTTACCACACTTGCAGTCATGTGCAGGGAGGTGCGCCATGCCAGGCAGACTGTTCCTCTGTTGCTGTCTCACTTGGAGGTTAACATGGTTTAAGGAGATACATATGGGCACCAGGTTGACTTGCGATGGTTATTTTAGGTGTCGACAGTATGGGCACCAGGTTGACTTGCGATGGTTATTTTAGGTGTCGACAGTATGGGCACCAGGTTGACTTGCGATGGTTATTTTAGGTGTCGACTTTACTAGATTAAGGAATACCTAGAGACCTGGTGAAGCATTATTTTGGGTTTGCCTGTGAGGGTGTTTCCAGAGGAGATTAGCATGTGGGCCTGAGTGGGCTGGGAGGGAAAGACCCAGCCTCAGTCTGGGCAGGCACCGTCCAATCTGCTCGGGACACAGAGAGAACAAAAACTGAGGAAAAGACAAATCTCTTCATCTACCCGCTGGAACTGGGATACACTCTGCTCTCCTGTCCACGAACATCAGAACTCGAGACTCTCCAGCCTTTGGGCTCCAGGACTTACACCAATGGCACCCCGGCTCTCAGGCCTTTGGCCTCAGACTGGGAATCACACAATCGGCTTCCCTGGTTCTGAGGCTTTGGACGTGGACAGAGCCACACTACTGGCATCCGGTTTGCAGATGGCCCGCCGTGGGCTCCTGAGCCTTCACAATCACGTGACCCAATTTCCTAATAAGTCCTCCTCACGTATCTGTACACATATCCTATTGGCTCTGTCTCTCTGGAGGACCGAGCCTGGCTGACACAGTGTGCTTGTGTGTGAGTGTGTGTGTGCACAAGTGTGTGGGTGTGTGTGTATGACTGTGTGTCAAGCGAGAGTGCATGTGAACACATGTGAGCATGTGTGAGTGTGCATGTGTGCGCATGTGTGCACTGCACAGTGTGAGCGTGCGCGCACAGAGCCCTCACGTGCATTATCTGGGTCGGTGGATGGAAGCCACGGAAGAAATGGAGATCAATTCACCCAAAACAATCGCTTAAAGCCAGTTTGCCTCAAGATTAATTCAAATGTCCATTTGCCTAAACTTGACATTTAGGGCATCATGTGAACAGGTAATTTAAACCTTCTGGGGATGGTGTGCATCTCTTTTGTTTTCCCACTTTGTCTCTTTTTATTGACTTCAAGGACTCACAGCCAATTTGTGGTGATCCTCTTGTGTTTAGCCTAAACAATGGCATCTCGAGCTTCTGAGATGGCGAGGACGTCCTGACAAAGCCAGGCCCACAGAGAGATGGGCGGCCGGCCCCTTACCGCCTCCTCCTACCCCTTCTGTCCCTTGTCCTGGTCACTCCAGGACAGCTGGAGACAGAAGCCGGGGCCACGACCAGGAGGCACCTGGGAGGACCCAGCGGGCCCCCACCTGGGCTCACTCCACCCAGCTCCAAAATAAAACCCGGAGGGGAACGAAAGGGGAGACGCTAAGGTGCCCATCCCCGCAGCAGAAAAGGCGCCCGAGGCTCGGGCGTGAGCGGTGAAGTCACAGAGGAAAAGGTGCACGGAGCGGCTCCCGTGTCCCCAGCGTCTGTATGTCAGACAGGGAGGCCCAGGACGGAGGACAGAGCGCGGGTGGCCGATGAAGAAACACACACGTTCCCAAGAAGGACACGCAGACCCAACCACCCAGCCAGTCAAGGACACCATAGAACGTGACCACAAGAGGAACGATGGCCGTCAAAACACGGGAGGACTTCATCGTCACTAGAATCCAAAACGTAAGTCACAGCGGTAAGAAGCCACGATTCCTGCCTGATCGAATTCACGAGGAGGAGCAAAGGGCATCCGTGTGCGCCAGACGGGAGGGGACGGCACTTGCCCGTGTGCCTGGGCTGAGACAGGACGGTCCTGGAGAGAAAGCTGGTAATCAGTGTTGTCAGGTTTTCTCCATGCCACACCGTTTGTCCACAGATTTCACTCCTGCGAAATTTTCCCAAGAGAATAATCTTAAACACACGAGAAGTTTCATATACAATGATGTTCGTCCCCTCTCCCCTTAGTCTCTGGGGTGCCCCATCCACTCATGGGGTCTCTGCCCATGTCCACCCTCTGCTGTGACCCGTCCACTCATGGGGTCTCCGCCCATGTCCACCCTCTGTTGTGACCTGTCCGCTCATGGGGTCTCCACCCGCCGTCCATCTGCTGGTAACGCCCAGATCCCCGCTTGCACCTGGAGCTCTGAGCCTCACAAAAGCCTTCCAGGCATCTCCCCCACATCACGACCCGGGGAGCTCTGAAGCCATACGTCCAAAATGCAGCTCCTCCCTTTCCTCATCCACTTCCACCCGCTCAGCCCTCAAGGTAAGCTGAAAGTCGCCCTTGGCACCTCCTCCTCCACACCCAACTGAGCCTCTGCTCACTTATCTGTTTCACCCTCTAGATAGTCTCCAACCGTCCCCCCGGTCTGTGCCAGCCTGTCTTCCCAGTGCCAGGCCCTCCCTCTGCCCGGATTCCACGCAGGATCCCACTCAGCCACCCTTCCCAGACAGACCAAGAAAGTCCACGTCCACTGAGCTGCCCAGAGCCCTCTAACCCCTGAGATGCACAGCGGTTCCCGAGGGCATGGTGGAATCACCTGCAGGGCCTGCTCAAGCCAGGCTGTGGGGCCCAGTCCCCTGCATTTCTGACCCAACAAGTCTTGGAGGCCTGAGAATTGCCTTCGTAACAGGTCTCCTGGTGACGCAGCTACTGCTGCCTGGGGGCCACTCAGGGTGGGGGACCACTGCTCCAGGGCACCCTTGCTCATCCAGGGAGGCTGGAACCACCAGTCCTCTCCCAGTGTATACTGGGTGCCCCAAAAGCAGCCCAGAGACAAGGAGGTTACCCAGGAAGCCCCAAGGGTGCAGAGAGGTGAGACAGGAGGGGACGTTGCCAACAGAGCATGGGTGGTCAGGCAGGCGACCACCATGCAGGGTGCAGAGAGCCCACAGGGCACACCCGAGCATCAGGGCTACCTCCCCTAAGGCACACAGGAGCTGGGGGTGCATAAACCAACCCCATCATCTCTGGCGGAAGGCTGCTGCAGGGTGGGCTCCTAACTCCATAGCAACCCCGGCCCCAACAGAGGGTCCCCTGCTGGCAGAGAAGGCCTCTTGGACAGCCATGGAGATGCAGGTGTTGGCAGCTGGATGTCCATCTGGGGTGTGGGTGGCCCTGACTGCCTGAGTGACATCCCCCAAACACGGAGCCTATCTTGCTGAGCCTCAGCGTCCCGTCTGTAAACCATGGCCCTGTCATTAATCTTCAACAGAAATAGATGAGATCGTAGAAAAAAATGAATCATATGATTAATAAGGTTGATTTAATAAATATGCGTAGCTATAGCATACACTCTTTTCCTCTAAAATTCCGGAAAGATTTGCAAATATTAATCATAAATAAGGCTGCAGAATAAAAAACACAATAAATTGCTAGAGATGGAAACTACAAGTCTTACTCTCTGAAGACAGTACAACACAACCGGGAACATATAACAAAAATAAATAAGGTTAAAAACTCCAACTATATGCAACCTAAAAACACATACATGAAAAATTCTCTGTTTGAAAAGGAAATCAACATTTCATATAGTAAGTTTTCCAAAATAATTCAAGTTCTGAGAATGAAATATAAAAGAATGGCTAACGTCCAAATCTGAGCAAGCGTCCCAGGTTTAACTGCCATGATTATTAAACAGGAAAACAGCAGGAGAGGAGACCTCAGGATCAAACTGCCCGAGCCGCACGGGGAGCAGAGAGGTGGGAGGACAAGGCACTCGTCAACAACTTGGGAAACCACATTTATCTCCAGCTCTTCGAAAGACAGTTCTTTGAAAAAGCCAGTAAAGGAGCCAAATCTCTGAAAACCAGTGGAAAAGAAAACATGACATACCAACTTGCAGAACGTGTTTAATTACAAAAGAGCACTGTGGCAAGCGTGTTATTTGCCCATGAAAAGTCTTCTTGTCTACTTGGAACACGCTGTACAGCCCAGCAAATGGGTTTGAAAATTTCAGTGAAGCATGTGACTTGCTGGGGAAAGTAGCCTGAATGGGAAAATAACCGGATAGAGAAGATTATCCAAAAACCACCTCAGAAAATGGCTTTGAGCCCAGAGAGTTTCAAGGACGAGTGCCTGGAGACATTCAAACAGAAGAACAGGAACTGTTCCAAGGCATACTGGGCAGAAGGGGGGACTGGAAGGGACCCTAACAGGCCTCCAGAGACCTGGCCACAGACCCAGCCATCCTTGTCCAGCCCCAGCTCCTGGGCTTCCTCTCCCGCCAGATGCAGTCTGCGATGTTATGAAGGTGCCATCCTTCCAGCCAGGGCAGCTTGTGCCCACACCTAAGCCACGTGATGCCCCATCCCTGGAGTGGGACGTTTGAACACAGGGACAGAAAGACTGAAACTTGTGGAAGCTGAGTTCCCGAGGGGCTCCTGCTCCAAGCCCCAGGGCTGCCTCGGTCCTGTCCCCAGTGGGGCTCCCCAGCCTTCCCTCAAATCTTCCAGACATTTCCTTTCTGCTG
This sequence comes from Galeopterus variegatus, assembly GCF_000696425.1. Taxonomy (NCBI): domain Eukaryota; kingdom Metazoa; phylum Chordata; class Mammalia; order Dermoptera; family Cynocephalidae; genus Galeopterus; species Galeopterus variegatus. Next base: position 2,851 of record NW_007743545.1, on the reverse strand, counting down.
GTCACCACGTGGTACCAACTGACCCGTGTGTGCCCAGAGCCCACTCCTGGCTGGGGGACGCACAGAGAACATGCAGCCCAGCCCTCAGCCTGAGCCCACCCAACCTACAGGGAATGTGTGTCACAGGATGCAGGAGCCACAGCCAACACACGAGAACCAGTTGTACTGCTATAAACCAGCCAAGCACAACTGGGAGCAAACATTCAAAAACAATGCCATCTACAAATAGCTACAAAACATGACATATTTAATACAAACCTGAAAAAAAACCCAGAGAGGGGTGCGGGGAACCACACGGGCTCGCACACAGTTGTGTGATTAGAGAGCAGAGCCAGGGAGAGGCTGAGGGACGACGCAGAGCAGCTTGAGGTGAAGGGTGCACAGGGCGGATGCAGGAATGTTAATATCCCGGGATTAACTGTCGGGAAGCTCACACCAGCAGCCTCACCAGAAGCATCTAGAAGGTTCTCTACAGAATGGGAAGTGGGAGCCCCCGAGAGCCCTGCACTATTTGGAGGAACTGTTGCTTTTCAGGTTTTACACCTCAGAAAAGAAAAACTCGGCTGATGGCTTCCAACAGACCTCAGGGTGTCGTGATGAGGGGCCGGCAATGTGGGAGGCCCAGGGCATGTCCCCAACAGCAGGACAACACAAGGTCAACAGAAGGCGTCCAGCCCATGCCACCAGCCCGGACTGTTGAGATGTCGAGAGACGTGGCCATTTGTTTCCCTGCAGGTTTTCCTTCCCAATGTCACAGCGGGGCCCAGGAACTGGGGAGCTGGAGCCAGTGATGTTTCATGCAGAAATTTCTCCTTTGAAGATGAAAGGTGCGTATTTCACGAGTCCCTGCAGCCTGCCGCCCCTGCCACTGTGCAGACAGTGACTAATTTAGAGAGATGTTTCAGATCTCGGAGACCAGCCCGTTGTCACCAGGAACAGTGGAGACATTTCCAGCTGGGGTGGTGTTGTCATAATTGTATCCCCAGCCATAATTACGGCCCAGCACTCAAGGTTGTTGAAAACGACACAGGACACTGGGGAATGATTTATGGGAAGTCAAAAGTACCGTGGCCTTTGCAGGGACAAACCCTGAAGCAGAGCCCAATGAGGAGAAGCTGGCCCAGGCCCTGTGCTGACTCAAATGCACCCACAGCCAGACAGCAAACCGCTCTGCTGCGGGGACACTGCCAGGAGGCCACACGGTGGGGCAGCACAGAGGGGCGTCCTTCATGCTGCTGGGTTTGGGCTGGGAAAGGGGGAAGCTCGTCACTCCCAGTCATGACTCGAAGCGAAGCCCAAGAGATGGAACCAGGGAGGGCAGGCGGCCCCACGCTGTTCCTTTTGGGCTCTTCAACCACACCATTGCCATGTCTGGCTCAGCGAAGACTAGGGGGTCTTTCAAGTGCCCCGACCCACAGAGCTCCCTGCTGTGCCCTGTGCTGGTCTAGATCTTATCCCTCTTCTCCACCTGGGTACCTGCCTGCAGCCCCTTCCCACACTCTGGGCCCCTCACCCCAAAACCCACCAGGACCACACATGCCAAGTGACCTTCAACCTTTCCAAACAGCCTCTGAGCGTCACACTCTGTGCAGGGGCCTCTCTGCTGCCCCTCCCTGCAGCGTCCTCCTGACTCCGGCCCTGCCCTGCACGGGCATCTGGGCTGTGCTGCTACCACACCGGCTGCTCCTGGCCCCCGGCCCAGCGCCTGCTGGCCATGGCCACGGCCACTCCCTCCATCCCCCCACAAAGATCCTGCCCCGCAGGTGCGGACGTGGCCTTTTCTGATTTTCCTGCGAGCTCTCTTCTCCCCCTTCCAAAAATTACCTGCCGTGATTGCTTGGGGCCTAGTTTTGAGTGTTCAGTGTCTGGTTTTCAGTTAAAACAGAACGAACGTCAAGTCGTGGAAAGACACAGAGTAACCGTAGATGCGTATTATTAAGTGAAAGAGGACAGTGTGAAAAGGCTGCGTTCTAAAGGACTCCGACTATGTGACATCTGGAACAGGCAAGACCATGGAGACAGTAAACAGATCAGTGGCTGTGGCTGTCAGGGGTCACGGAGAGAAAGGGAGGACCAGGTGGTGCACAGAGGGATTTGGGGCAGTGACACTGCTCTGTATGATACCAAATGGTGGCACATGTCACTATACATTTGTCCAAACCCATAGAATGTGCAACACCCAGAGGGAACCCCGATGTAAACTGTGAACTCTGGATGACTATGACGTGCTGACGCAGGTGCACCAATTGTAACAAACTTATCTCTGCTCGGGATGCTGGTACTGGGGGAGGCCGTGTGTGTCGGCAGGAGCTATATGGAGAATGTCTGTACCTTGTGCTCAATTTTGCTGTGAACCTAAAACTAAAATAGTCTTAAAATAGTCTATTCACTAAAAACAAACAAATAAATAAAAACAGAACAAAAAATCCAGGCACATAAATCCCTCACTGGCCAGCCGGCCAGCCCCTGAACAAACTCTATCTCCACCAGCTCCAGCTCTCAGAGACGACGGGTAGGACGTCCGGTGATGGCTCATGGAGGACCTCTTGTCTCCTGCAGGGACCGCCCTGCCCCACCTTCTCAGAGGATGTTGCTGGGTTCAGTCCCCCATCAGGGAAGGGAGAGGGGGGTCTAGGGACCTTACAGTCGGACGGTACCACCAGAGTTATCCTCCCCAACCCCTCATCTGACACCAGGCGTCTTCACTACGCCTGGAAATGCCAGAACTGCTCTGGGGACAGCTCGGCACCCCAGGATGCTGCAGCAGAGCCATCAGAAACATCTGCCTCCTGGGCCGGCCCGGTGGCGCACTGGATAGTGCGCCGCTTGGGAAGCGCAGCGGCGCTCCTGC